>NC_134698.1:74127531-74365031 GCF_050947455.1 Rhinoderma darwinii | reverse complement strand
GCCTGTTCTTGGGATAGGCCATGAATGTATGATCGGTGGGGGTCCAATCTTCGAAACCCAACCACTGATCAACAGAACAAAGGAGCACTTGACTGCAGTACCTGACACAGCGCCATTCATATACATGTGGCTGGGTCTCGTACTGCAGCTCATTTAGGCCATCAATGTGAAATCTTGGAAACCCCTTTAAGGTATCTGTGTCCAGTCCTCTCTTAAAAGGAAAACTCAGCAAAAGTAACTTTTTGATATATCAAATGACATCAGGAAAGATTCATAAAGGATCCAAAACAGAAAACAAAAGGGATCCAGTGCCCACAAATGACTATGATGGTGTCAAAGACTACAAGTTCTGGAAATCTTGTGCACAACAGTTGCTACAGAGCAGCCCTGAAATGAATACCTATGCCACTAATGTCAAAATTATCATTACAAGGTATCTTTACGTCTCGGAGTCCCCGGCCAGAACTCCGTAATTGAAAGCCCCTGACATCATTGTCTATATACGGACAGTGATGTCAGAGGCTTCCCCTGGGCCGGAATCCCCGGGCTTAGCGCTACCTAATGCTCTTCCCAAAGATTCCGGCCCTGGCAAAGCTCCCCAAGATACACGTTTAACATATAACATACAGTGGCATCCGTCACACATAGGCTTCCATGTTAAAAAAAAACGTATACCGCACGGTATATGTTTTTTTGCAAGATCCCTCAGGATGGAAGTGTTGTATACTACATTGTTCCAATCTTTAAAAAAAAAAATTATACCGACGTATACCAGTACAATGGAGGCCAAAAGGACACTCTTTTGGCCTCCGTTGGGCTAATAGAGCCCTGTGGATACGTTTAGCATGTACGTAGGGAGCTTTTCCAACGCACACACTAAACGTAGGGCCAAAATGTGAAGTGAACAGGCCCTTCGATGACTACGATTGCTATATTTAAGTAGCCCTGATTTTGAAATCCACCTGTATCGCAGTTACATCTCACTGTTTGCCTCATTGGCTTCTGTCGCACCAGGGGTTAACACTCTTATCTTCCTGCACCTGATTTTGCAGGCCTTTATCTTAATTACTGTGCCTGGAAAGACCAAAATCTACATAAACCACTCCTTTCTGGAGACATTTGCATGTAATTAAGACTTGAGTGACATGCAGTGCAATCAAGTCCCTTTCTGTGCTCCTTGTGCCTACATCTTACTGCCTGTCCTTCCCCGCACCAGTTCTGCAGTCGCTCTTCAAAGTGCACGGCCCTCCCACCGCACAACAATACATCGTGCATGACACAAGATTCCCCCAGCTCCACAGCTGCCAAGCTTTGTTTCATCTCTTTTTGTTTTTCTTTATTTTATCGCCGAGGCAAAATTAACCCACTTTTTTATGGGGTGGGGGCTTGGGCATGGTATTTTCGGTATTGAACCCGATGTTTCGTTACCCTGAATAGTTAGCATCCACACTGGGTTCAAATACTTATGTACCATGATGTATAACACTTGCTCATGTTGTAAGGCGTAATATATAAATTCACCAAAAATGCTATTCACCACAGGGGTTGTTTAAGATTAGAAAAAGCAGCGCCATTCTTGTCTATGGTCTGCATTTGGTATTGCAGCTCCCATTTGCAATCTCATACAAAACCTTTGAAAAACTGCAATCTAGTATCTGAAAATTATCTATTGTTTAATTGAAACTTTTTAATTTTTTTGCGCTGGTGTTTTTGAATTTTTTGAATTTTCCATGTCGCTATCTATATTGAAAAGCAAGCATCTCATTATTATCACAGGGCAGGATTCAAATTAAAGGTAATATCTATATTGACAATAGGTGACGGGGAGAACTTCTCCCTCCTCCCCATCTCACTGCACTGTGACAACTACACATGTCACAGAGCATGCCCACAACACTTTTAGTTCACTTGTGTAAAAGCAATCATAAAACAGATTTGACTGGAATAACCCTTTAAGAGCATTTCTATATGAAACTACATGTCATACCTAATGAGGTCCAGTTAGGAGTAAAGATAACAGTCAGGAGGGGGCTAAAAAATAATTTTCTAATCACTCCTGTGTCGAAGAAGGGCGATCTCCTAGCCTGAGTAAAAGGCCAGTCCAACTGTGTTTGTGATAGTCCATATGACTATATGATGCTTCATGATGATCTGTAATTGTGGGGGGACTAAACAGCTTGTATGAGATTATGAGCTGTGTTTGGTATTGCAGCATTCACATGTAAAGGGCTGAGCTGCAATGCCAGACACAGCCCATCGCGCGGTCTCTGGGGGGGGGGGGGGGGGGGGTCTGACATTGTTTTCTATAATTATCAATTGCATTTCTTGACATATTACTTAATATTTGAATTATACAGATGTAAATTATTTACATAAGTGGTTGTCTCATTTTAATAACCCCTTTTTGAAATTAAAACAGTCCGGCAATCCCTTGATGAGTTGATCAGAAGCCCTGGCTGGGCACACCTTTTCCCTACAGTGGCCACTGCAGGAGAAATGTAGTATTACATGCCAGTCGTTCACATGAATAGCCATCCATGTAATACATGAATGGGCTGGATCTCCCACAGCTATTATTTGGTAGCTCATTACCGAGTGACCCCCTTCTATGATGTCCATATGCCCGATATTTCATATTTTTCCATTTTATTTCTATTTTAATTTCTGTTTTTTCCACTATTATCTAATTATATGCATTTTAATTAATATCTTGTTTTCAATTATTGTTCTTGAATTCTAAAATAGTATTGTCACTGAAGATCACAGGAAAGTGAGACCACAATTAACAATATTTTTGATCTAAAAACAATCATTACAAATGTTCAAAAAGTGTAATAACAATTTTTTGAAAAAAATAAAGTAATAATATAAAAAAATCCTAAGCATTTTACTACATTAATAGAGCAGCGTTGGATTAAGTATTCAGTATTTTTTTTATGCCCATTACATTATAATCTGCTCCTGAATGGAGATGAAACGCGTGGAGCATTATTCAAATAATCCTTTTCCTCTTACATTAAGAAAAAGAAAATAAACTGGTATTAATCGTCCACATCTTTACATTATTACCGGCGATATTTACTTTCGCATTTAGTCAGCTTATTAATAACTTGGCGGTACTTCAGCCATCGCACACACCAGAAACTAATAACGCTCGGTAAAAGTACAATACAGGATGTAACAATGAGGCGAAATATTGCAATCAATAATAAACCTGAAGATTATATTAAAAGATAGTTTAGTTTTTCTGGATAAAAAAGGTCCGTCTGAAGGGCCGAATGTGCGTTGAAATGCAATGCATAATATGATATGCATAACACTAGACAGTGTGGAAAATTATTTTTAACGCTTTCCTGGCCAAACGACTAGGAAGCATGTAAAAAGCTGGAAACCTGGTTTCTACTGTGAATAGAAAGATATTTTGAGTTACTATGGGGATTATAGAACTGAATATCTTGTTGTCATCCATAATTAAATCATTAAAGTGGACCCAACCAATAAAACTTCAGACATTTTTTTCTTAGAAATCCGCGTAGTGCCATTCCTCTGCTATTCCTCCTGGAAATGTATCAATAAATTGACAGCTGGGCGTTTCCATAACTTTTGTCAATCAAGTGTGTCCCTACACATTCTGAACCTGTCAGCACTGATTTAATGCCTATTGACCTATTGAATGCCCTATTGAAAAGGTGACACCCAAGTGTTAATTTCTTCATAAAATTTCAATGGGAGGCAGGGTGTTCTGTTTTCCATGGCGGTTTTTAGCCGCTCGCGGTAGAAAACTATGGCATGCTCTTTCTTGACGTAGTTCCACCTCTGATCTCCCATTGAATTCAATGGGAGGCAGAGAAATCATTTTTCGCTGCGTTTTTTGCCCACGGCGCTCAAGGGCCACAAGTGAGTAACACTGCAAAAAATGGCGGCAAGTATTTGTAATCTGCCTCAAAATTCCATCAGCAAAAAAACTGAAGGTGAAAAGGGCCTAAGAAAAGAATCTTCAGAATTCAGACCTTACAGGAGAGCCAACAGATGCTGTTTACTGCACCACAAAGGACAGCTGACAGATTTTCGAAAGTACTCCACACAGGATAGCTGACAGATCCTCTATACTACACCACACAGGAGAGCTGACAGATCCTCTATATTACACCACACATGAGAGCCGACAGATCCTCTATACTACACCACACAGGAGAGCTGACAGCTCCTCTATACTACACCACACAGGAGAACTGACAGCTCCTCTATACTATACCACACAGGAGAGCTGACAGCTCCTCTATACTACACCACACAGGAGAGCTGACAGCTCCTCTATACTACACCACACAGGAGTACTGACAGATCCTCTATACTACACCACACAGGAGAACTGACAGCTCCTCTATACTACACCACACAGGAGAGCGGACAGGTCATCTATACTACACCACACAGGAGAGCTGACATCCTCTATATTTCACCATACAGGAGAGCTGACAGATCCCCTATACTACACTACACTACACTACACAGGAGAGCTGACAGCTCCTCTATACAACACCACACAGGAGAGCTGACATCTCCTCCATACTACACCACACAGGAGAACTGACAGATCCGCTATACTACAACACACAGCAGAACTGACAGATCCTTTATACTACACCACACAGGAAAACTGACAGATCCTCTATACTATACCACACAGGAGATCTGACAGGTTCTCTATACTACACCACACAGGAGAGCTGACAGATTCTCTATACTACACCACACAGGACAGCTGACAGATCCTCTATACTATACCACACAGGAGAGCTGACAGATCCTCTATACTACACCACACAGGAGTACTGACAGCTCCTCTATACTACACCACACAGAAGAGCTGACAGCTCCTCTATACTACACCACACAGGAGAGCTGACAGATCCCCTATACTACACCACACAGGAGAACTGACAGCTCCTCTATAGTACACCACACAAGAGAGCTGACAGCTCCTCTATACTACACCACACAGAAGAGCTGACATCTCCTCTATACTACACCACACAGGACAGCTGACAACTCCACTATACTACACCACACAGGAGAGCTGACAGATCTTCTATACTACACCACACAAGAGAACTGACTGATCCTCTATACTACATCACACAGGAGAACTGACAGCTCCTCTATACTACACCACACAGAAGAGCTGATAGCTCCTCTATACTACACCACACAGGACAGCTAACAGATCATCTATACTACACCAGTCAGGAGAGCTGACAGCTCCTCTATACTACACCACCCAGGAGAGCTAACAGATCCTCTATACTACACCACACAGGAGAGCTGACATCTCTATACTACACCACACAGGAGAACTGACAGCTCCTCTATACTACACCACACAGGAGAGCTGACAGATCCTCTATACTACACCACACAGGAGAGCTGACAGCTTCTCTATACTACACCACACAGGCGAGCTGACATCTCCTCTATACTACACCACACAGGAGAGCGGACAGGTCATCTATACTACACCACACAGGAGAGCTGACATCCTCTATATTTCACCATACAGGAGAGCTGACAGATCCCCTATACTACACTACACTACACTACACAGGAGAGCTGACAGCTCCTCTATACAACACCACACAGGAGAGCTGACATCTCCTCCATACTACACCACACAGGAGAACTGACAGATCCGCTATACTACAACACACAGCAGAACTGACAGATCCTTTATACTACACCACACAGGAAAACTGACAGATCCTCTATACTATACCACACAGGAGATCTGACAGGTTCTCTATACTACACCACACAGGAGAGCTGACAGATTCTCTATACTACACCACACAGGACAGCTGACAGATCCTCTATACTATACCACACAGGAGAGCTGACAGATCCTCTATACTACACCACACAGGAGTACTGACAGCTCCTCTATACTACACCACACAGAAGAGCTGACAGCTCCTCTATACTACACCACACAGGAGAGCTGACAGATCCCCTATACTACACCACACAGGAGAACTGACAGCTCCTCTATAGTACACCACACAAGAGAGCTGACAGCTCCTCTATACTACACCACACAGGACAGCTGACAACTCCACTATACTACACCACACAGGAGAGCTGACAGATCTTCTATACTACACCACACAAGAGAACTGACTGATCCTCTATACTACATCACACAGGAGAACTGACAGCTCCTCTATACTACACCACACAGAAGAGCTGATAGCTCCTCTATACTACACCACACAGGACAGCTAACAGATCATCTATACTACACCAGTCAGGAGAGCTGACAGCTCCTCTATACTACACCACCCAGGAGAGCTAACAGATCCTCTATACTACACCACACAGGAGAGCTGACATCTCTATGCTACACCACACAGGAGAACTGACAGCTCCTCTATACTACACCACACAGGAGAGCTGACAGATCCTCTATACTACACCACACAGGAGAGCTGACAGCTTCTCTATACTACACCACACAGGCGAGCTGACATCTCCTCTATACTACACCACACAGGAGAGTGGACAAATCCTCTATACTACACCACACAGGAGAGCTGACAGATCCTCTATACTACACCATGCAGGAGAGCTGACAGATCCCCTATACTAGACCACACAGGAGAGCTGACAGCTCCTCTATACAACACCACACAGGAGAGCTGACATCTCTATACTACACCACACAGGAGAACTGACAGCTCCTCTATACTACACCACACAGGAGAGCTGACATCTCCTCTATACTACACCACACAGGAAAGCTGACAGCTCCTCTATACTACCCCACACAGGAGAGCTGACATATCCTCTATACTACACCACACAGGAGAGCGGACAAATCCTCTATACTACACCACACAGGAGAGCTGAGAGCTCCTCTATACTACACCATGCAGGAGAGCTGACAGATCCCCTATACTAGACCACACAGGAGAGCTGACAGCTCCTCTATACAACACCACACAGGAGAGCTGACATCTCCTCTATACTACACCACACAGGAGAACTGACAGATCCTCTATACTACAACACACAGGAGAACTGACAGACCCTCTATACTACACCACAAAGGAGAACTGACAGATCCTCTATACTAGACCACACAGGAGAGCTGACAGGCTCCTCTATACTACACCACACAGGAGAGCTGACAGATCCTCTATACAACACCACACAGGAGAGCTGACAGATCCTCTATACTACACCACACAGGAGAGCTGACAGATCCTCTATACTACACCACACAGGAGAGCTAACAGATCCTCTACACTACACCACACAGGAGAGCTGACAGATCCTCTATACTACACCACAGGAAAGTTGACAGGACCTCTTATCACAACCGCAATATCACGTAACTGTACGTTATAAGGTTTAAGGGGAAGTATGGAGCGAGCTCACGGGCTAAGCCAGCTCCATACAGAGCGGGTGACGGCTGTGTTACGCACCCGACACCTGTGTTCTGCCCGCTTAACACATTAAAGGGAATGTGTTTTTTAGTTAAACAGTTAGTATATAAATGATTACACATTGTTCTAATTTTTTTACAAGTCAGGAAATATTATAAATTAGATTCTAATTTATAACATTTCCATGTGCTGGTCGCTAGAGGGAGCAATTCCCAAAATTCCCACTCACTCTAGTGTCCTCACACAATCCCCCCTCCTTTATCCTGGCTAGTGCCAGGAGAAAAAAGGGGGTTGAATGTTCAAACCTCCTACACTGTGTGCCGCCATTTTTTGAGCAAATGGTAATCAGTGGTAATCAGACAGTATAACACGAACATACATACACAAACATAACTTACCTGCTCCTGCCGCCGCTGCTGCCTCGGCTCCCTCCGCTCCTAGTCCTTGCGTCTGAACATATGGCCGGAAGCCGCGACCGGAAGTAGTCATCTTACTGTCCGGCCGCGGCTTCCGGTCCACATGAAAATGGCGCCGGATGTCGCTCTGCCGAAGACCTTCCTTTTGGTCTGTGTGGGAGCGGCGCATGTGCCGTTCCCACACAGACGGCGTACGCTACAGTGAATGGAACGGCTCAGGTTCACATTCTCTATGGGGATGTATGTGCCGTATTCCATCTCTGTATGTGTCGTTAATCGACACATACAGAGATGAAATAAAAATGGCAGCCCCATAGAGAAGTAAAAGAAAGAAAAAAGAAAAAAGTACAACACAAGAACACAAATAAATAAAATGTATTTTAATGACATACTAAAAGCAATAACATATAAAAAAAAATAATTCTGTGACACCTTCCCTTTAAATGCCATGGTCAATAGCAACAATGGCATTTAAAGTGTTAGTCAGGGGGGCGCCCCCTGAAACAAGCCATCACGACCCCCTCGCGACACGATCAGCCGTTAACATCGGTTGTTATGGCACCCTGGGGGCCTAGCAAAGGCCCCCAGGTCTGCCATCTTTGTACTCCTTTGATGCCTGCGGCAGGGCTTCAAAGGAGACAGTCAGAATCACGATATACTGCAATAAATTCGTTTGCAGTATATTATGGAAGCGATCCAACGATTGCTGCTTCAAGTCTCCTAGGGGGACTAATAAAAAAAGTAAAAAAAACTGTTAAATAAAGTTTTTTTTATGTTCCAAAAAAAATAAAGTATTCAAAGCTAAAAAAAACAACATTTCCCTAAATCAATGTTAAAAAAAATAAAAGTTAACATTACTGGTATCGCCGTGTCCATAAAGGTCCAAACTATCACAATATAGCGTTGTTTAACCCGCTCTGTGAATGCCGTAAAAAAAATATATATATAAAACAAGCAAATTGCTGGTTTTTGGTCATCTTAGCGCTCCAAAAAAAATGAAATAAAAAGTGATCAAAAAGTTGCATATACCCCAAAATAGTATTAGTGAAAACTACAGCTCGCCCTTCTATATAGACGGAAGAATAAAAAAAATTATAGCTTTTGGAAGGTGGGGAGGAAAAAACAAAAGTGAAAATCCAAAAAATGGGGCAGGGGTTAAAGAGCATCTGCCACAGTTTTTTTAGTTATATATTTACTGTTATATTACAATATATTCTCATGGGAGGATTCAATTAAATGATGTGTTTTACTTTTTTACTGTCCTAATGAGCTGTTTACACGGAAATTTTACTTAGAATCGAATGAGTCACCGTAAGGTCCCGTTCACACATTGCGGATTGCACACAGATTTCGACGCCGATCCTGAAATCCGCAGACAATGCACCACCTACTAATTTTAATGGGAAATCCACGTGCCAGTCAAGTACATTTTTATTCAATTGGGCTAATCCTTGTGTGAATTAGTGGCACGTCAAATTGGTCATCTGTGTAAAAAATCAGCGAGTAGACGTGGGGAATTATGTGGTGGTTTCCTTGAAATCTGCGTCAGACTTTTAGCATTAGGACCCATGAAATATATCTTAAGGGTTCTGGTCTAGGATCTGTATTTATTTAAGGGTCTGGGCTGGGGGTCTGTATTTATTTGGGGGTGTGAATATGGGGTTATATGCACTACCTATATAAATGGACAGGACATTTGCTCACACAACTTCTGAGAATTTCACATCTAAAAATAGTAATAATACAAATGACCTTTTGTGGCTAGAAATTGAGAAAAACTTTCTATACACGCACAATGTGGATTCTTCTTAGTACAAGCACTGCTGCTTCCCAACATTCCCTGCCGCTTGCTTCTCCTGTATGTGATAAATATTATACAACATCATGTGAAGAGACCGGTGACTAACAATAGATGCCAAGGGCGGTGTACGTTCTGCCCGCCCGGAGCCAAAACAGCGGAGTAAGTGAATAAATAAAAAAAAAACATGTCAAATTGTTTAACTTCTCTCACGCATTTTAGACTTGAGATGTTTCAAGTGTCATGTGTAATCCTTCTTACCAACTTTTTTTTTTTTTTTTTTTTTATAAAACGACATAAATACAAAAAAAAAATAGCAATTAACGTTAATTGTCTTCCATTGCGAATCTGTTTCAAAAAAAGTTTTTGCTAGTATCAGACAACGGCGTGAACAACAACAAAAGAGGAAAATGGGCCGGTAACGTGTTTCTAGTCACATTTTGATGGCTGCGAGATTGACAAAATAATTTGTACCCGTCAATTCCTTCTGGAAAAAAATAAAATAAAAATTACAATGGATTTGCCGAGCACATTTTTAATTTTAATCAGCAATGAAAAAATGACAACGCGGATCAAAACAAAACATCAGCCTCTAAGTGGGCTTTGCAGATTATGTCAGGAGGACTCCATTAGAGAGAGGTACCTATAGGAACATCAATCAACATCTTCAAAACTTGCTACATCTCTGAAATTTAATTAGACATCGCAGTTCCTTCACCGGCAATTTGCAAAATCTGTCACTTACTAAAGATATAAAATGGCAGAAAGTCAGGAACTGTTTATGTAAATTCCACCTAAGTCGCCAGTGACCACTTAGCTGAAGAATTAGGCTGCAATTTGAACAGTAAATCGCCGTTAAACCCACACAATTCACTTTATTTTAGCCCTTTATAGTCTCTAACATTGCCGCAAGTATAATGGGGGAAAACACTTAACCATACAACAATGCAGCTTGGCGTAAAAGGCAAATGACAAACTTTTTATATAAAGGCCAAGACATAAAAGTGAGATATTTCCACGAGACGTATTATATAGACGAGATAATATTTCACAGATAAAGGAAGATGTGTAAACAGTGGGGATGGGATAATGTTCTGTCATCCCTGTTTTCATGTTGATTCTGGTCTATACAGACATAGCAGAGCTGAATTTGTCATTTGATATGTCTAAGCTGCAGGTAAAGCCAGTGAAATGAGATATTTAGCTCTACTACATCTGTATTAAGTTAAAAAGAAAGTTGATTTTATGTGAGGGCCATTTGGCCCAGACCTCATAGCCGCTGATGTCACTGAAATTTTCAGATGCCATGGAAGTAGCCCTATATTTCAGCAAGGAAAATATGCACAAAGGCAAAATGTAACTATTTAGAGTCCACTTTTTATCCCCCTCTCATTTTTGGGTCCAACATTCTGTGCTGATTAATTTTCTAATAAAACTTTATAGCCGTCGGTATTCCCTTTCTTTTGACACAGAGCTCCAAAGCTCCTGAATAGCCATACAGTGAAATGACAGAATTCTGGCTTTTAGGAACCACCAGTAGTGGGAGCTTAGGAGCTAACTGCATACTGTTATATTAAGCTCCCCCTGGTGGTGACTGCAGGTATAATGTTATAATTGAACTGTCAATGCAGGAGATTTGGAGCACTGTATCAGAAAAACACTATAAAGCTATATTAAGGAACTAATGACCACATAATTTCGTACCTATGTTTAAGGGTGGATGGTCTCTTGGAAAGCTGTATGACAGCCCCTTTTATAAGTGGCTTAAGTCATGGAAACATGCAACATCACTGTTTTATGGCCAGGAAGTAGTGGAGACGGGAGCACAACTATCCTTAGTACATTGAATGAGGTGTTTTAGTACCACCTTCCCCTCAGGGGTGGATTAAGGTTGGTGAAGGGCAGGTAACAAAGACAGGCCAAGGTGGCTTTTGTTTCTTAGAAAACCCATTTTTAAATATCCTATGAAGTAATTCTGAACTAATCCAGGAGAATCCTCTATTAAGGAGAACTGAGAGCAGCTACAAAGAGCGTCTCCGTCTCTGGAGGACCCGTCACCTATTGATTTCAAAAGGTACCATGTAATTCTTAGTTTCTCCTGTGGCGGAGCTGCAGGAAAAACTTGCTACAAGAAACTCCTACAGATTACAGCCGATCTCTGGAGGTCCCATCAGCAGGATTCTTGTGATAAACTTATTTTATTATTTCTAACAAAAATAAATTGTCCAAAGCAAACAGCCCCTTTATTAATTTTTGCAATATGGACGTAGGCCAAGTATATTTCTCAATATTAAAAAGAAACTTACATCTAATATGCATTGCCCTTACCATGATATGAAATCATATAAACCACAAAACCAATGGTCCCCTGAACTGTAAAACAGAACTCGGTACATAAAAAAAAAAATCTATTTAAACAAGCAGAAACCACAAGGCGCACTAATATCGACGGGAAGCTGCACTGTATTACATGATCTTTTGTGCATTCCTATTTTCAGCTATGAAAATAACAAATCAATATAAATGTCTGAAGCAAAATTATTCACAAACAAACAATGAACATTCACCTTTATTTAGAAAAAAAAAAGGATTTAACAAGGCTGGTCGCATTGAGAGTCACTTCTATCTACTGTCTGTATGACCAGACAAAGGGCAAGTGGGTGCCCTGGCCAATGTGGGGGCTGCCACTGCTACCCATACGTTCTCCATTCACTTCTTCTGCCACTCTGTGACCCATGTGGTGCATACTGTTTTAGGAGTGACTCCTGTTAACCTGAATACCCTTTTCTCCAATGTCAAACTCACCGCTATCCAAGATGGTGAGACATGGGGATCTGTTTGCGGGGTCCTCACACTGTAGAACTGACCCTGTGCCTGCCTATGATATGGAAGGAATGATGTGGTCCGTGTGATTTTCTTTCCCCGACTAGCAAAATAGAAAATTTATATTTTCAAAAATATCTCATTTTGAAATTAGGGTCAATTTTTGACCCTATAGTGACCACAGAGTTCCCTCCATGTCACAGGCAGCTAAAACAGATCTACAGTCTAGGGACTTTGCAAACAACTCCCCATATCTCACCTTCCTGGACTCCCATGAGAGTAATTTGGGGGAAATTGGATTTTGGGCTTTATTGAACTTGCCCCTAATTTTTCTACGCTTTGGGTGCAGTTAGGATATAAAAGGTACAACATTCATGAACAAAATGTAGAACAATAGCGACCTCCAGCTCACCTTATATAGCAGATTTGTGTCATCTGGCACGGATCCTCGTGTCGGCACACGATTTGTAGACAATGGTAGGAACAGAAGAGTTTGGATCCAGCGTAGATTTAAGAGGTAAAATGGAACAATGTTCCAAGTTTAATGAGAAAAAATATATATATATTTTTCTTTTTTAAAAAAGAGAGAAAAATCACCAGGATGAGAATTTAAAAGATGCATCAGCCATGACTAAGGACGCGTGTAGCGTTTGAAACGCGTAGGCTCTACCTACTATAGGATATCTTTCCCTTACACGACCAGGACTGCACATCTTTTAAATTCTCATCCTGGTGATTTTTCTCTCTTTTTTAAAAAAGAAAAATATATATATATTTTTTCTCATTAAACTTGGAACATTGTTCCATTTTACCTCTTAAATCTACGCTGGATCCAAACTCTTCTGTTCCTACCATTGTACAACATTCATGCATTTTGAGCTCTTGCCCCTGGTCATTCATTGACTTCAATGGGCACCGTGTAATACTACATTTCCCTAGCAAGGAAATGTGGGTGTACCTGCAGCTTCGCCCAACAAAAACACCTCATCATTGGGCCAGCTGCCACCAGAAAGGGGGTTGCTGTCCTTATTACACAACCCCTTTAATCAATATATAGTAGAAATTACCTTCCCACGGTATTCAGTCACTGCTCCTTTCTGAGACATAATGAGAAGCTCAAAAATAAAAATGTATTTCCCTTTTCTTTTCTTTTTAAAATGTTCTTCAATAAAAATCAAGAAATTGTAAAAGGTTTTTATTAAATGTTAATAATAAGTTGTGATTTATAATATAAATATTATTTTAATTTTACCAAATGCCTATATCGAGTCCTTCATTTGACAGCAAATGACTATTATTTATACCACCTTTCTCTAAATTGTCTTCTTTCTTTTTGAAAAATATATATTTTTTTTAAAATACAAAAATAAAAAAAAAACAACAAAATACGAAGAGGTGATTTGCGTTTGTGTCTTGTTTTTTTTTTTTCTACATTATTCTTGCAAACGCTCATTGAGGCAGTATCGCGGTGGGGTTCACAATATCCTGTCAATAAAGGCAACAAGGTGATATTTGTCTGGCATTTATTTTATCCAAACGGTGAAGTGAGACATATGGGTTATGCCAAAGAAAACAGTGATTTAAGAAACACAGCAAACCTTGCCAGGCTCTCCTGCGCTTTGTACGTTCACAAAAGGAAAGGGAACATAGAGACAAGGTCAGGCGTGTTGTAAAGAATGTGTTTTATAATATTGTTTTTATAATTGCCGGTAGATCATTTAGAACCCCTGACCATTTTATTCTTCATTTCTCACAGAAAGGAAAATCGCAGTGAAGAGCAGGCTTTTGCTGACACCTTTTAGCGCTGAAAGAATTGTATTGACGGGTGATGTACGGTGGTGACAAAAGTAGGGAGACTAATGTAAAAAGTGTGACCTTCTTTCACGGCGCCCAGGATTCGTTTCAAAATCGGCTATTCAACACATGCAGCGGAGAGGTCTCTGAAACTGAACACTTAACATTTCCATTCAGGAGATGAACGACATGCTACCAGCCAATCAGTGTCTCTATGATTAAACCCCAAATTACATTTAACCCATTTAATGTTGAATTAAATCCTATAATGTTTGTGGGGCCGTTTTGCAAGAAAAAAACTAGGGCTCCATTAACCCGACGGAGGCCAAAAAAGTAACTTTTGGACCTCAATCGGGCTGGTGTACGTTAGAATATCGCAAACAAAAGGTAATGGAACAGCGTAGAAGCCTACGCTATTACATACAACGGTATACAGTAAAAAAAAAAAAAACGATAAACACTGCAACATTGAGGTTGGACAAAAATAAAATGGGAAAAATAAAAATGGAGAGAAGCCATAATTACCGTACGTGTTATGGGACCTGGCAATATCTAGTTGCACCCCCTAATTCTATTATTATAAGCAATTCAAGAGATAAACTCATATCCATTGGGTAGGAACGGGTCATTGATTGACTGGTTGACTCTTACCCAATCCTCCAAGAGTGACACTATAAAGGAAGGTAAAAATAACATTGTCCCTTTTCTATTGTGAGATTTTTATTCTGTGTGGTATTTGAATTTTGATGCATGGTTTTCCCTCTTTGATTTTCAGACAAATTGTGAATGTACTATATCTGGCCGAGACGTTGCAGTGATGGGAATGACCAGGGTCGTACGCTGAGGATGAAGGTTTCCATAGCAAAACCAAAACAGCATCCCCTTTTGGCCCCTAAATACATGCCCCAGACTAGACCCCCTAAATTGATACAGACGCCAAACCAGACCCCTAAATACAAACACCAGTACACCTACATAAGGACACCCTACATACAGACCCCAGACCGGACATGCAGATTTTCTGCCCGTTCCTGCAGCGCTCGGCACCGCTGCCAGAGTCAAGACATTGTCTGCAGGCGTGTCCGGGAGGGAAGAGCACTGCAAGAACGAGAAGAGTTAAGCATATCGTCAAAATGTGGAGCACCCAGGACATGTGCCTGCTCTTCCGATAGATCTCCCTTTTTTCCTCAGAGTCTCTCGGACATTCCAGGAGAGTTGGAAAGTTTGCATATGTGACAAATCTACACAGATTCTATATGGCATGTCATCATTGGAGAGCAATACATTTGAAGTCATAGATAGTTAGGTGGAGGACCGCGTTACAGCTCTGCCACCAGGCCCAGGAAATCCAAAAATGTGGGAAATCCCGGGATTTTCTACACCTCTGTTCAGGAATTGACCATTTGCAGTTGAAGGAAAGCTCGGTTCAGCGCAGAAATCTGAGCACCATAGCAGTGGCAATGCTGACAGGAGAATTGCTTTCTCTGACAATAAGGCTATGTTCACACGGTAAATTAAAAACGGTCGTAAAATACGGCGCTGTTTTCAAGGGAAACCAGCCCTTGATTTTCAGACGTTTTTTAAACGTTTTTTTTGTCCGTTTTTGGAGCTGTTTTTCTATTGACCCAATGAAAAATGGCTCAAGAAGTGTCATGCGCCTCTTTTTACGCGCCGTCTTTTCAAGTGGCCGCGTAAAGAAATGCCCTGTTGGGAAAAAACTCCGTTTTTGCCATTGAAATCAATGGGCAGATGTTTGGAGGCGTTCAGCTTCCATTTTTTTAGCCGTTTTTTAGTGCATTTACGGCCCGAAAACCGGTTGAAAATAATCCATGTAAACATACCTTTAGACCAAATTCACACGTACCGGATTTGTTGCGGAAAATTTCCGTGGCAAATCTGGAGGAATCCACAGGGAAATCACCAAATTATGCAGAATTCGGTGTGGATTTTCCGTAGTTTAACACGGACTGTCTCTTATTGTTTCGTAATGTCAGTGAAACAACTATGATAACATTTTAGCGGGTTGTGCCCTCATGTAACAGTTGGGTTTCCACCGTATTCTGCCATGTAGCCCGCCTGATATGCTAACATGATGGAGGATAATTGCTGGGGACAGTATGACGCTGAAACTATAACCTGAATATCGCCTGTCAGTGTTACCGTGTGAAATATCTTGGCCTATACAGTCAAATGGCCAGGGCCCCGCTGCTGTGGGTATGTTCTCTATAAAGTTGCGGGGCATAAGATAAAAAATGTTGCTTTGGGCGGACGCCCCTTTTCAGATTCTCGATAAAGTCCCTTCTCAAAAATTGGCTGGTATGATGGCCGCCCTGTCACCTGTGTAGTCTTAGGCTATGTTTACATCACACTGGGGCTATATATTGGAGGTATACGTTGCAAGATTTCCCCCCCGTCATGCACCTTCGACTAATGCCACTGTAAAGCCATAAATCGGCCATTAAAAAAATATATATATCGCACAGTATATGTTTTTGCAGCGGCCCACTATGTAGGAAAGCGCAGTCTGCCAAACGTGTTCACTAAACGTGATGTGAACGCAGTCTTAGCTGAATGGGCTAACCATTGTGTTGTGTAGTTTAATGCAATCTGTTGATTTCTGTTATCTGCCAACTCTGGCTGGGTAGAGACTGACTGTAGTGTTACACCACGCAACGTTCTTCTTGATCTACACGCACCATAAATTTATTCGGCCATTTTTTTTTTTTGTTATCTCTTTGTCTGGGAAAGCTGGGTGATAATTAATATGGCTGCCTTTACAGCTATCGCAGAGGTTATCACTCCTGAATGGCAAATCTGCCTTGTCAAATAATGATCCATCCTCTACTTCCATAGCGGTCCACAATTAGATGACTTACTGGTCAGAACTCTAGGAAAGCTGAGTGACAAGACTGTAAAACAGATTCCACACGAAGCGTAAGGTTTCCTAGCAAAACACCCGCCGATTATTAGGGTATGTTCACACTGCCTATTTACGGACGTAATTCGGGCGTTTTAACCCCCGAATTACGTCCGAAATTACGGCTTGAAAGCGTTGACAAACATCTGCCCATTGAAAGCAATGAGCTGACGTTTGTCTGTTCACACGAGGCGTATATTTACGTGTCTCTGTCAAAAGACGGCGCGTAAATAGACGCCCGCGCCAAAGAAGTGTCATGTCACTTCTTCAGACGTAAGTGGAGCCGTTTTCCATGGACTCCATGGAAAACCAGCTCCAGTTACGTCCGTAATGGACGCGGCGTTCAAGCGCCTGCACATGCCGTTACGGCTGAAATTACGGGGCTGTTTTCTCCTGGAAACAGCCCCGTCATTTCGGCCGTTACGGACGCTGCCGTGTGAACATACCCTTACAGAAATCCTGCTTTTCCACTCATATTTTTGTTTTTATTGTAGAGACCGGATTGGAGACGGCGATGAACATAATAATATGTCAAATCAGAGACGTCGAGGTCACGGAAGTACGATAATTATTCAAATAAAATAGAATTAGTAGAAACTTTAGGAGAATAATCCCCCGCCCGGTGAAAAGAAAAAAAAATGACCGCTGTTTATTTGCAGGATAATGAAGGTCAGAACCCCAATCCAAGCGCACAATATAGCAGGGAGGAAACAAAACAGATATCTCCGTATTAAATGATTGAGAAGTAATTACCTCAGCATGTAAATAATATAAACGTGCGTCTTATATGTGCATGAGAAAATACTTCTCTTTGTTAGTTCAAATTGACGGTTTGCCAGCCAGCGCCGTAATGGGGACAATTGAAAATAATGCAGAATTGTAGCCACAAGACGAAATCAGAGGGTCCGAGCGAGGAAAATAAATCGTCTAATCAAGGCCTGGATTCCGCTTTCTCTGCGCGCTGGAAATAGGAGCGCCACGTCTCGCTATTCAATCAGTTCACGCGATCGAGTTAACAATGTTTTACATACATTGTCAACAACAGGGTGGCAGAGGATTGTGTCCATTTTCTGTTGCATTAAAAATTATACTTTATTTTATTGGTTGGGTAAGGCCTTTTTTTATTATTTTCTGGTGTTTACCATTATACAATGCAAAATTACGCAATTTTCGAATATACTTTGTGAATAAATTCCTCACAGTTTTTAAGATCTTTGCTTGCTGTCAGTGAATTGGAGCCATCATTGTTTATTTCCAGAAGATGAGACTCTGTGATGGTCTTGAGATGATCACACAAGCCGTGAAGAGGAAGTAAATAATGATGGTTCTCATTCAATGACAACAAGCGGAGGACTTGAAAACTGTGCGGACGACATACAAACCACATTAGGAAACTGCATAACTGCCCATCATACAATGGATGGGTTTTATTTGCTTAACCTGAAAATCCCATTTAAAGTCGTTTTTCACTTTGCAACTTTGGCAGCGACACGGGTGGAAAACCTTCATAAATGAGCTTCACTTGGTGCAAATTCCCCTCACTAAAAAAATTAAAAATTATCTTATTAATGCAGTTATGCTAAAAATGTAATCATTCCATTGGGATGATTTATCAAAACTAGCACAAGGCAAGTGGAGAAGTTGCCCATAGCAACCAATGAGGTTGCTGCTTTCATTTTGAAAAGGACTTCTGAGAAATGAAAGCTGAAATCTGATTGGTTGCTATGGGCAACTGCTCTCTGGCACTAGTTTTGATCTAATCCATTCAGTCTAATATACAGTGCAGGCCTTCATTTAAAGGGATATTCCAGCTAGAAACATTTAGGTGACCAATCACTAGTCCACAGTGGGCTGAGCGTTTGTTTATGTAACTCCCATAGAGTTTGTACGGAGTGGCAGTACGCATGCTCGACCTCTGCTCCATACAAACTCGTCCTCGCCACGGTAGGAGTAAAGGTTTTGCTGCGCAACAAATTTAGATGCAATTTCCACATAACTTTAAAGAGATTAAAAGTTTAGCACATTTTTCCAATGTAAAATTTTTATTTTCACAAATAAGAATTGAATCTGTGCTGCATATACATCGCACTTATGCGCAGCTCAATGCAGTCCTATGGAAAGTGAATATCAAGCCGTAGCTCATATGGCAAGAGACATACAACAAAAGTCATCAGTTTCTAGTTTTTAATATTTCTATATATATATATATTTTTTTTAAATTATTATTATTATTATTATTATTATTATTATTAGGCAATTTCAGGCTAAATGAAATAAAATACGTCAAAAATTTATGTCCGGTACCAAACACATATCATTTTCAATAGGGAATTGTCCTGGTACTGCTTCATTAAAAATAAAAAATCTATAAACAACTGAATTAAATGTAAAAATTATTTTTTTTTTTTACAATGATGCTTTTATTAAAAACACACACTATATTGTCTCATCACTAGGTAATTGTTCTTAGTCAATTGAATTTTATTTGCATAATTAATGATAATTTTAGTTGTATTTCGATGAGGTCAATTTGTGGTAAGATTTTCACAATTTCTATTGCAGACTCGGTTAGACGCTTTATCATAGAAAATATATACATATCCGTACAGAGTAAAATGTAATTTCTCCTTATATTATGGGTCTCAGTCCTGTCAAAGTGCGAGATGTGCGCTACCATTTTTTTCATATTGTAATTGTGATTAAAATGACATAGGCCAGATGCCCAGATCTGTCGCAGACACTTTAATTAAAGGGGGCATTCTTCAGCTTTTAGAATCGAGAAAATGAAAAAGAGCAATTAACACGTTCTCAGGGTCTCCTTTAGCCATCTGTCATGGCACAGGTGATCACATGACAATGAAGCCTTTATCTAATCAAAATGGTGGACTCGAGCACAGGAAGCCCCTCTCGTGCTGCTGAATGTATACGTGTGTACATACAGAGGACATAAAGAAGAAAACGCCCTCTGCCTTGTCTAATTTAACCTCTTGATTTAATGGGGCGGTTATCACTTTAATTGCCGTGTCTTCATTCACATGAATATATTATTCATATATTAATTCCCAGGCAGAGTCTTGTCAGCCCGACTGTCGCCCCCATCTCTTATATGCCCGTCTCCATAGTCAACAGTTTACGCAGATGGATTTTTGTCAAATGACAAGAAAGGGTTAAAATCTGACAATGTTAAATAAAATAGTGATTATGATCGTTGTTTGATTTAATATTAAAAATGTCATGATAGATTTGACTCATGAACATATTTCATGTCCATGCAATGCCTTCTATTGATGCCCTCCCTTATGGTGCACCATATAGTGTACAAATAATACAACCATACTGTACACAAAAAACTCTGCCATGCAATGCCCAAATAACACTGTCCAAATCAGTGTGGGATCAGGGGTACAAGCTCCAGGTACCCAGTACATCAGAACCAGTGGCGCCCCCTTCAGTAATGGCAGGCGATGCGCCATGTGTAACTGTTAAAGGTACTGGTGAGTGGACAGTGGGGTCAGGAGTCTCTGTTGGGTCTGATGAATTCTTGGATGAGGAAGTCTGGGGTCTGATAAGTTTTGGGTGTTGAGGTCTGTGTTCTGACGAGTCTTGAGTACCGTGGTGTTGAAGGAAGGGTTGTATTTAAGACTTGGGTGCTGTGGTGCTGAAGCATAGGGTCTGATGAAGTCTTGGGCTCTGGGGTGCGGTGTTGAGGTCTGGGGTCTGGTGAGTCTTGGGTTCTGAAGTATGAGTAGGTGCTGAAGTCTGTGGTCCAATAAAGTCTGAGTGGGTGCTGAAGTACAGGTGCTGGGGGTCTGACGTTCAATGAAGTCTGAACGGGTGCTAAGGAATAGGTACTGGGGTGCTAAAGTCTATCGTCCAATGAGGTCTTAGTCGGTGTTGAAGTATAGGTGTTGGGGTGCTAATGCCTGAGGCCCAATAAACTCTGAGTGGGTGCTGAACTATAGGTGCTGGGGTGCTAAAGTCTGATGCCCAATGAAATCTGAATGGGGGCTGAAGTCTGGATTCTGGAGTGTTAAAGGGACTTAAAGAGGACCTGTCATCTCTCCTGACATGTCAATTTTAGTAAATACTTTCCTGTTTACTGTTTCCTGTGAAAAAAAACAATTCTGGATCATCTGTTTTTAAAACTCTATGATGTGCCGTTCCTCTGTTATTCCTCCTAGAAATGTATAAATTGAAAACTGGGTGTTACCATTCCCCTTGTCAAAGGGGCATGTTCCTACACACTCTCACTCTGTTACCACTGATTGGACAGTATCAGTCTGCGCAGTGACACACCCCCAAATGGTAACACCCATTTGTCAATTTATTCATCTATTTCTAGTAGGAATAACAGAGGAACGACGCAACAAATACAATTATTTACTATTACAGATATGTCAGTAGAGGTGACAGGTCCTCTATAAATTGACAAATCCTAACTATCAAGGGTGGGGCGTATAACTGAAACTTTTGCACAACGACCTAAGTGTCCTACCCATGATTTCTTCCTGAAGTTGTTTCTTAAAGCAAATAGCCCAACTTTTTGAAACTGTATTTCAATACTATAATGTGATTGAGGTCTAGGGCAGGGGGTCACACAAGAAGTATTTCTAAAGTATGTGCTTCCTCTCACTTTAGAGTTTCTGCGCCTGCCTGTGACATGGAGGGAGTGCGGTGATCTTCCATGATTTTCTTCTTCTTACAAATAACATTGCTGATCTGCAGCGTCAAAAAGTCTATGACCTAATGCACAAGACCGTGGTGATTTTGCGGTCCGTAAAACCACGAATCCATTGTCTATATTTGCCGTCCATTTGTTCGCTAAAAAACTTCCGTAGTGCATCTGTGTGTCGTCAGTATTCACAGACTTGTCTGCGTCCTGTTGGGAACTGGTGTCTACCAACCCATTTAGTAAGAATGACCTGTTTTTGTTGTTTATAGTCCTCCTATAGTTACGCTCCTTGCTCTATAGTATATAGTATACAGGAAACACATGAAAAAAATCCTTAAACGCGCTTTGTGTAAACCCCGCCCAAGAGGATCCCAGCAGACATCTCCCCAAATCTTAGCTTCCTAATTCCCGGAGAGCATCATATCGGGTTAATGTACAGTCGGGTTAGCTGCGGTCAAACCAACAGTTTTGGGTTTAGAATGGAAGGCGACCGACCCAACCCTATTTACCTAAAAACTATATCCATATTGGTAGAATGACAATATGGTTTTTTTTGCTAGTCGTATCAGCCATCAATAATCAATCCGTTTAGCCTCCATTTTATTATGCAATTCCAAAAAGTGGAAACAAAAATGTGATTAGTCGTTACACACAATGGCCCAGTTGTCCCTAATTATCACCATGGCTCTGTAGTGACTTAATGATATTATTGTCATTTTATTAGGGGGGTTTTACAAACGATAATCTCATTAGTGACAAGGTATGAGTCTATCAGTCCCAAGGGTCTACCCGGATCATCAGATCAGCGCAAGCGCCAATTAGAGTCCATATAGTTTTAAATGCTGTAATTGTATGTTTCTATAGATAAAAGAGACGCAGTATATTATGGTGGTTTTGAATCCTGCTGTGCAGGGACGTCTGCCCATCTATTGTGAATATTCTTGCTCACTATTGAGGAATGTACAGGCATTTTCTAATAAACGAACTCAATAAAAAACACAACCAAAAAAGAAAAAGGTATTAAGTACAACTTTTGACCTCTTTTCCCCTTTGGACCCATCCCACTTTTGGAAAAGAACAAAAAAATTGGGTTAGTATTTATGGCTATAAATCCTTATGCATGCAATCTCCGCACTGTACCGTGATATGGACCCTAGAGACTTTTATGGGGCCGTACTGTCCCTCCTTATGCTTTCCATTTTATACGGAGTCATACAGAGGTTATTCTGATTGATTAACTTGAAGATTTTGAAAAATGGTGGCACATTTTCTGGGGAAGAATACAACCATGCTACGGTTTGATACAGAGGCACCATACTGCAAAAATTTTATATTGTACATATGATGGGACAACCCTTGTCCATATGCCCTATTAGATTATATAGACGTCACAGAGGAGAGGGGGTCCTTGCTCGAGATAACACTCTACGAGCCACAACAAAGAGCCACTAACAAGTAGTGGCTCTTGTTCTGACGGACTTGGGCCATCTATGGGTTTTCCGGATCCTTGGCGGCTCACAGATTAAAGGTTTTGTCTGTGAGATGGTATGATTTACAAAAATTAATAAGTATAAACATTTTTCAAAAAGTCATCACTTTACAAAATTGTGTAAAAAATATGCTAATGTTCTTGCCCCCCAACATCAGTTACCCTAGGCTTCGGCCTATTGAGCCTCCACTGAGGATTACTACATTGTCCTACTGACAATGCCAATGCCCCATTGTAGAAATTAGTTTTTTTTCCCCCACTTGTATTGGGGACTATTTGACAAAAAAGGGCCCGGATTTTTAGTTGACTATTATGTACTAGGAGGAAAAAATATGTTATTATAGTAAGGCTTTCTGTTATGAGATTATTCTCGTGATACATGCACAGAAAATTCCACAGACTACGGACTCAATAACAAGAGGAATTAAGGATATAATTAGAGGGAATTATGCAGAAGATGTTTTTACCTGCGCCGGCCTCCATTTTCTCCAGTGAAATATCAGCACAGCCGTGGACAATGACTCATAGAGGCCTGTCTTCTACATATAATTGATTTACAAACTAGACCTCTCTCGTGCCTGGGAGCTGGGTCATTTATCGTATTGGGGGGTGGGGGTGATATTATTATTATTTTTGTGGGCCGGAAATAAAAACAGCTGAGGTTGGAGAAGCTCTTAATGGCCTCGGTGCACCTGTACTGGTTCTCACAAATCAAAGCCTAGTTATTATTCAGCCAGATTGTATCATGGTCTGGGAGGGCTGACAGGGCGGGCTGGGGGGAAAAAAAATGGGATACATGTATGTATTCTAATAAAAACACAGAAGACTAAAGCTTTAAATCTGCAGGGACGGCTAAGTGGCAGAACAAAGCAAGACAAAGCTTCGCAGCACATCGGAGGCTTTCATCTGTCCGGCTCTGAGGCACGCTGTTCGTGAATGGTGCCTGCACAACAAGGGGGAGATGTAAAGACTTGTTTACAGTTTTCATCCTTACAAATGTCCCTGGCTTTAAAAATTTGTCCATGGAAAAAAAAAATCCCCCTCCCTTATGCTGAAGGTTCATAGCCTCCTAAATACTATGTAGGACTGATCAATATGATTTCCTTTATTCTGTATTTTGCATGTTAAAATATATGAATAGATCTTCGTTTTTCAAAAATGTTTCTCTGGGATAGAGGTTAAAATTCAGTTATTTTCTGGGTCAGGGTCCATTTCCCACCCCAACCATCCAAAACGTACTTATTTAGGATGTCAGGGATTGTTCCTACGTGCAGAGTATGAGACCGTTGGTTCTACCTGCATTGGTGGTTGATCCAACCAGTCATCTGAAAACGTAATATTCCTTCTTATGGATTCTATAATATGTGGCAGATGGAGTAAATGCCCTTTTGTACGGGTCAATGATTGGGAAAACAAGCGTTCATATGAATGCTCATTCCCCATCATTGCCCTGTGTAAACAAGGCAACGATCAGGCGATGAACGAGCAAATGCTCGATCATCGGCTGATCTGCTCATTTATGCGGCTAATAAAATAGGGAGCTCTGCTGCCGACATAATGGAAATGTATGGGGCCGAACCATCATTGTAACGATCACTCTTCCCTATATATATAACCGATCATTGCTCCTTGTAAAAAAGCAAAAGAGCTCCGATCGATGAGCTATCTTGTCGATCGCCGCCTAAATTGGGCCTTGTAAAAGGACCCTAAGTGTTTATACAGCAGTAGTGGAGAATGAAACACTCAATAGAGATACACAAGTCTTGCTTTTGATATGTTCTAATAGATGGCAAAGGGTGGAGACAAGCATCAGGATATGAAAATTTTTGAAACCCATGTAGATCCTTATATTTGTTTTTAGGGGCCAATATTTTTGTAATTAGGTTTAACCTAAAGTACCTGGTTCCCAGTGCAAAATATGTAGTACCATGTATCATTTAAAATACTGGCGTCTTCATATGTACCCCCACTACTTTTGCAACATCAACAAGATGGCCAGACCAATTAATTAATGTAATGTGTCATCCACTTATCTGAACCATAAATGTGCCCAGAAAAGTTGCCACTTCCCTTCCCCCACTTCTCTTGGCAGCTCATACAAAGTGCGTTATTCAGCTAGTGTCCAGTAATAGGTTAGCAAAAAGAAGGTAATTAACACATAACTAATGGATGTTTGTAGTCTGTGACTATGGAGCAGCAGCTACATCACCGTGGCACACATAGTTCTGCATAGGAGCTGTATACATTAGGAAAAATGGACCAAATCAGCTCAACTAGAAGCGCTGGACACTGTGAATGGTATAAATATATGAAACGAGTTATTTTCAGCTTTGAAAGAGCAATAGCCTCCACTGTAATATTGAGCTAGATTTCCTAACAGGGAAAGGTTAAAGATGTTGAATATCTGCAAAATGTTGCGTTGGTAACACCACATTTAATTCCCCTGACACTAATCTAAGTGCTGGAGAAATTATTTTAATACATAGGTAACCTCTTCAAAGACTGACACACACCACCTTGCCGTGTTCATCAGATTCTTTAATCTTACTTAGTACAGTAATCTCAAATCCTAATTTACAGAGACTTGTGGCAGGATCTGTCTTAATTAACAAAATAAAGTCTCCGCGGAATATTAAGGGTTTAAAATGCCAAAAAGGGTTCTGGGTCAGGAGTTAAATATCACTGGTCTTATAAGTCTGGTACGATATAGTGGAGAGAATATTGCCTCGGACTCGTGTACACAGCAGAGCCATATACATGGAGCCGGGACGGCGGCACACGTAGCCCCAACAGTACTGAACTACGGAGCCATATTATGCCATATGTTGCTTCTGTATGGCACCATATTATGGAGGTATTCTCACCTAGGGGCATTACTTCTAGGGGAGAATATATCCATAACATTGGATTCTGCATTAATTCGAGAGGAAAAAGTCTGTATGAAATTGGAGACATATAGAGGTGCAGTATGAGCCCATAGACTTCTACGGGTGCCCGATTATGGCTCCATACAACTCAAAACGTGTATGGCACTGTGAGACGGCCATGCACATGAGGCCTATGGGCAACAGATATTTATGTGCAAACTCAATCCGCAATATATCCATTCAAATTACTCAAAATAATTTTTTGTAAAAAAATAAAATTAAATTTAGAAATACAAAAACAAATTTAATGTAGTACAGAAATCACATAGAAGTCTGAAGATACTGAAGGTAGTCAGAGTACAAAACTAGAGATGGGTCTTAGGTCTATAAGAGGGTTTTGTATAGTGGAAATTCTAGGAAAGAGGGGGGAAATGTAGGGGAGAAGAGGGCATAGAAGAGAGACAGAGGTAAAGAACGACAAAGTAAACCAAGAAATGGGGATTTAACATGGAGAAGTGTCTCCTATTGGGTATTAAGCAGCACAAAAATACCTCAAAGCCCAAGTCCTAGATGAAGGTCATTGGAACATGGGAAGGTCAGGGAACATACAAACTAATCCGTTACCTGGGGAACGCGTGTCCAATCAAAAATAGCTAAATCGGGCTTCAAACAAACAAACTTTCGAAAATATATATAAGATGGGAGCACGGTCTGTAAAAAGCAAAAACAGGACATGTCCTATCTTTTGCGGAGCCTTTCTACATACAAGGAGTCCATGGGAAATAGAAGTGAATGGGTCCGTAATTACGGACGAATTCTACGGTCGTTTGCATGGGGCGTTACAACAAATAATTGGGTATTTAAATAGTGAGCTTTTACTCTATCTATACCGTAAGTCAACCTCCCGAGCAACGCCGGGTATAAAAGCTAGTCAACTATAAAGCAGAAGACACACATTATATGGCACCACTTATTGTGCCATATAATGTACTAGGAAACGGGAAAAAAAATATTATTGGGGTAGAAAATGAAAAAAACAGCGATTCCTCTATGGTTTTTTGAGCTTCGTTTTTACGGAATTCACTGTACAATTAAAACAACATGTTAACTTTATTCTGCGGGTCAATACGATTACGGCGATAACAAATATATATCGTGTATATATATAAGTGTAAAAAATAAAATGTATTTTGTGTCGCCAAATTCTGAGAGCCATAACATTTTGATTTTTCCGTCAATAAGCTGTAGTTTTTAATGATACCAATTTGGGTTTCATGTGACGTATTGATCACTTTTTATTTCATTTTTTGTGGGAGATGAGGTGACCCAAAAATAGAGATTCTGGCGTTTACAATTCTTAGTTTTTTACGGCGTTCACTGTGCGGGTTAAATAATGACATATTGTAATAGTTCAGACTTTTACGGATGCGGCGATACCAATTATGTTTATTTATTATTTTTTTTACTATGCTCTTGGGGGAAAATTGGAAAAGGTTTTTTTTTTACTTTTAATTTTAATTTTATTTTTTACATTAAAAAAAACACTTTATTTTACAGTCCCCCTAGGGGACTTCAACCAGCGATCGTTAGATAGCTTGCACTATATACTGCAATACTAATGTATTGCAGTATATTGTGATTCTGACAGGCTTCTATTAAGTAGGAGCACAAAGATGGCGGACCTGGGGGCCTTCATTAGGCCCCAAGGCAGCCATAGCAACCATCGCCACCCCGCGATTGCATTGCGAGGGGAGCGCGATGAGCTGTTAGGGTATGTTCACACGACACCGTCCGTAACGGCTGAAATTACGGGGATGTTTCCGCCTGAAAACATCCCCGTAATTTCAGCCGTAACGGCATGTGCAGGCGCTTGAACGCCGCGTCCATTACGGACGTAATTGGCGCTGCTATTCATTGGAGTCAATGAGTAACGGCTCCAATTACGCCCAAAGAAGTGACAGGTCACTTCTTCTACGCGGGCGTCTATTTACGCGCTGTCATTTGACAGCGGCGCGTAAATATACGCCTCGTGTGAACAGACAAACGTCTGCCCATTGCTTTCAATGGGCAGATGTTTGTCAACGCTATTGAGGCGCTATTTTCGGACGTAATTCGGGGCAAAAACGCAGAATTACGTCCGTAATTAGTGCGTGTGAACATATCCTTAGAGTGGGTCGCCGCCCTTTTTCTAACGATTTAAATGCTGCGGTCTCTATTGACCGCTGCGTTTAACACGTTAAACTAGCGGGATCGTATAGAACGTGTTCACTCCGTTCCATACTTCCCCTACCTGACTTTGGCGTTTGGATACGTCAAATGTCGGGAAGGGGTTAATGTACATGGAGTGTGTTGGAAAATAGATGGAATTTGAGAATGGACTGTTTTTTTTATCTTGTGAGACTTGTTTAGTGAATGGAACTCCTCAAAGGGGTTCTTCACTGTGGACGAGCCCTACTTGTAAGAAGGGTCCTTTAACAATAAGCTGATCACAATGTATTCACGAGCTGGGACCCAAGCGATCAGCTGTAATCTATGGGGAAACCTGTCAGTAAGTGTTCAATTTTCCTGCAGCGCCACCACAGGGGAAATGAAGCATTACACAGTGCTCCTTTATATTTATGTGTTGTCTGTTTAATGCAAGACAGGAAAGGTACTCCAGAGCGAGAGACTCTCTTTATAACCGCTCTCGACTTGGCCATTAGATGGGGATCCTGAATAGAGTACCCCACTCTATTAACTCAGTCTTCAAATATAGGGTTATGAAAAGGGGTTATCTAAACTGGACAACCCCTTCAGCTGGTTTTGCAATGAAGGAGTTAAGTGGCATAATACTAGGTGGACAATGATGATCAACAGGTAAACCATTGGGGCTTATATTAGTATATAGGCCTAATCAACATGGTGGGTGATGATGCATGACTTCTGGATTCGCTTTATTACTCGGTTGAAGTCCATCACATAAAGCTGGCCATGCATTCCAGATAGCTGTCGGCCGAACGCTCTACCTCCTGACCCCTACCCATACACATGCACGCTAGGGTTGGCCGAGTGTGCATGTGTTCTCAATAGGGAGTAGTAAAGCCGCCACCAGACACCTCTGGCAGCGGTTTATCTTCTTGCGAAAAAAAGAATCAGACATGTTGGAATCCAACAGCCCATCTTTCTCTCCCTGGACATCTGCTGTCAAGGGAGAGTTGGGACACCGCCATACACATTAGATGGTCGGCCGGTCATTCCAAAATCGGTCTACATACATCTAATGTGTATGGTCACCTTAAATCAGAGCTGTGGTGATCAATGTCAAGTTTCCAGAAATGTTCTGGGGGTTAGACATTAACATTATATTGGGTACCCAAGTAATGGTCATGGTGTCTGCTTATGGTCATTTCATACCAACATTATGGGTTCACCTTGTCTGTCTGTAAAGACCGGCACCACAAGAACTATGAGGCCAAAGCTATTATATATGGTAGAACTTCTTGACTAGGGACTTCACTACTTTTATAGTCTAATGTTTACTTTTGGCCAAAGATGTAGCAAGCCACCTCCAATCATGCCCCGAGCTGTCTATGTGGCTTTTATTTGTAGAGAATAATGGATTCTACCATAAAGATTTCCACATTACTCTTGCCTCGTGGTAATGAGAACGTGCAACTGATCAATTACAGATAAGACTATCATACAATCAGGTGAGCACGTATTTCTGCATATGTGGCTGAATCGGGGTTGCAAGTATGGAAATATCTGTGCATAGATAATAAAATCAAATAAGGTATATCCATTGGAGTTTGGGGGGATTTGGTAAAGCTGTACAATCTTATAGTAGATATACGTAGTCACCCATTAATACGATTCCTGATTGATTTCATTATTGAATCTTTTTATCTGTTCTGACCTCTGCTCTGCCCCTTACCCTGCTCCTGTTATCGACTTGGTGACCATGAATGACCCAGTCAAATTTGATTATTAGTGTCTCCAAGCTCCAAGAGTGCCGAGTGAATACAAGAGTATTCAGTCCTAAGAAGTTCCTGTCCAACAGTCTATTGCCCAAAACAAATTAAGCCTTTCCGAAAGTGACATTTTTGATATTTTCCCAGTTGGGTAGAAAAACACTTGTGAGAATAAACAAGGCATGTTCAGTACATTTCGAAAGGTTTGGCTGGGGTTAAAATCCAGACGTTCTTCTGCATTTTCAGAGGATTTAATATAATTCTGCGAGAATGACAAGTGTCATTTAAATGTAGATGATGCACTTTTAATAAATGTAATCCAGGTCTGATTACTGCGGAAGAAAGCTCTTTTTTTTAATCTTACAGGGCCAAGAATATTGCAATAACCGCTCCATCTGATTTCAAAAGTGAGATTTGCTAAAGGTCAAAATATCTATTGGACACACATATGCAGCTACATTGAAATTTTCCTCGCCGAGGGAATAAAAAAGATTCTATCATTAAAAATAAAAGCGTGAGGACATCTCGCAGGACTGGAGTTTTTTCCTTTTTTTTTTTTTTTACAAAAAGAAAGGAAGACATTTTACTATCAACTCCCAATCATAAGATTTTTTTTTTTTTTTTTTGCAATATCTCTAATCTGTCTCTACCTCCCTGATGCACCCTCCACCACCCCTCTTCCCTCCCGCTCTCTTTCCCTTTCACATCAAGGTCTTTTTATCTCCCAATTTTGCATCTAAAGATGAGGTGAATGCCATTAGCTCAATTCAGGCTCAAGTGTAGTCAGATGTTCCCGTGATTTTTTTGAAAAGCACTAAGGTCACATTAAAATGTAAAAGAGCTTTTACTGCTCCCGAGATGAGGGCATATTATGTGGCCGCAGTGTAAAGAAGTAATGTTAGTGGCCACAGACCTCAGGAAAAACAAAAGACGTACAGAGGTTCCAGCCTTTGTCAAGGTTCCTCTCCGGTTTCTATTCACTTTAACCTCGGGCGCTGTGGATAGTGCAGTAGACGGCTTAAAAAACAAGTTCGACTGGCTTTCTACCTGCCTGAGATAACAATCCATTCACAGGATCCTATTAACCCATACGCTTACAGTAACAAGTCTCATACCCACTGGATCCAGGTCAAAATTATCATCTTACTTTGCAGGTCAACAGAACCAAGAAGACCATTCAACAGGTGACAAAGCCGCGCCGTGGAACATGATACCCCTGATACTTAGTAATCGGGTTTCTGTAAATACTTATGAAAGTGTCACCATCTGTGACCTGTCTCGGGTCGGAATAGGCGTGGGACACACTGATTTTACACTTGAATTCATTTTGGAGGAGTAATGCCTCGAACGTGAATGATCTTCACTTTTCTTAGTCATCAAGATGTAGATGATGAGTTGGGCATCGGAATCGGTTTCATGTGATTTTCGTAGTGGGGTATATCAATAACAGAGCTTTCATCAACCCAAAATTAAAAAACAACCCAGAAATCTGATCCGGAGGCAACTCCTACAGTGAAGTTTTTTTTTACAAACTAGATATTCAAAGCTGACTACCCATACAGTGCCCACTGGTGGTTGGCACCGAGTTTTCCATAAAGTCCTTCCCTCAGCTTCCAATTCTTCTCTTCTATTGTTCTAGATACTTGTTGCAGTAGTTTTGGCAACTCAAGCCTTAGGCTGGATTCACACGAGCATGTTCGGTCCGTAATGGACGGAACGTATTTCGGCCGCAAGTCCCGGACCGAACACCGAGCAGGGAGCCGGGCTCCTAGCATCATAGTTATGTACGACGCTAGGAGTCCCTGCCTCGCTGCAGAACAACTGTCCCATACTGTAATCATGTTTTCAGTACGGGACAGTAGTTCCACGCAGAGGCAGGGACTCCTAGCATCGTACATAACTATGATGCTAGGAGCCCGGCTCCCTGCAGTGAGTTCGGTCCGGGACTTGCGGCCGAAATACGTTCCGTCCATTACGGACCGAACATGCTCGTGTGAATCCAGCCTTATGGAGGCGGCCCGGAATGAACAGCAGTAAAGATCAATTCCAAAATAGAAGGGGGCTGCCGTGCCGGAAATAGAGGTTGGGCACAATGTTCCTTCTGGGTTCCTTCATAAAAATGGGTTGATTATTGGAGAACCTCAACCATACAGATATTAAGATACAATGTTCCATTCTTCAACTAGCAACACTCCATTCTCCGCTTACTTTTTTTGCATATTTTACAGACTAGAAGTCCATATGGGTTTATACAAGTCATATGTTTGTCTGGGACACTGGAGAAGATATTGACCAATGACTATAACATGCCGGGGCTCAAACTACCTGATACCCTAGATGCTAATCTTCTCATAGATCATGGACAATCCAGAGATCCCTACAGCCATATTAATTCTTCCATATTAATGAGCATTCACAAGTATTCCTGGGTGTGATCGCTCCCGGTAATGACAAGCGCTTGCCCAGGTTGCTTATTAACTGGGCAAGTCCCGATTGAACACAAGGAAGCTCGCCAACTTTCAGCAGTTCTTTCCAAACGCTCATGTTTACTTAGTCACCGGATCTTCAACCAACACCAACATTGGAGCTTCAAATCAATACAGTCTATGGCATTATAGTAGTTAATTATAAGACAGTAGGAAGTCAGACTTATTTATAGCAGAGGGTATTAGGGTGGATTCACACGCAGCAGATTTTGTTGCAGAAATTTCTGTAACTGAGTATCAGTTCATTTATCTGAATGGAACTTGTGGAAACCAATGTGCTTGCAGCAGAAACAACCCCATCCAGATAAATGGAACTGATTTTCAAAGTTTGCCTCGTGTGAATACACCCTTAAAGGGATTTTCCTGTTTTATGTAAAGTTTAATAATTTTTATAACAAAAAGTTCTGCAACTTTCTAATATCATTTGTTGATCAATTCTTCCCCCTTTTTAAGATTTCTGCTTGTTGTCAGTGAATATGATCATTCTTCTAGACATCTATAGGCTGAAAACGCATACAGACCTAATACCTCACACAGCTGAGAGTTTGCTACAATAGAATCCAGTCACGACAATCCACTGTGATATAAGGCATTGTGTTGGAGGATATGCTCGGAGCTTACGTTGCAGATTCTGCCATATCTGACGGGAAAAATAGCGCTGCATGCTATTTTTGTTGTCAAACCGACAGACACCTTGCCAGTACCAGACAGACAGTATTATTAGTCATTGGGGTCCACTGGGCACTGGTGGTATCCATTGTATGACATCCGCAGATTATTGTGGCTTCTGCTATGAACAGAGCCACAAAGCAAATGTGAACAGAGCCTAAGTATATCAGCAGCCAGAGACGTAACCTGAAGCTCTTGGGACCCAATGAAAAATTTGTAGCATGTCCGTCTGTCCCCCCACCCCTACCTAACGTGTCATTTATAAAACTGGGGTCTTCTTATGTGGCGCGGGGCTTTTGAAAGGCAGCAGGACTCACATATGACTGCTACCGTTGCAACCCCTATAGCTATGCCACTGTCAGCAGTACAAATCTCTCTCCTGTCTTGATAGTTTGTTACAATGTATCAGTGCAGGTGAAGTGTATCAGCCTGGAGTCCAGGCTGTCTACCTCATAGAGGATTGCCTAGATAGAAGGTACGTATTAGATCTGCCCAGTGATTTCAGCATCTGCAAGTAAACAAGGATGTCCTCATTCCTTGACAGCAAGCAGCGATCTGGAAAATGTTGAGGAGTTAAAACAAAAAGTATATTAGAAAGTTGCAGAACTTTTCATAATACAATGATTAAAGGAGTTTTCCCACTTTCTGAAAACTGATGATTTATCCACCTGATAGGTCATCAGTATATGATCGGTGTGTGTCTGACACCCGGACCCCACACCGATCCGCCACTGCGGCTGCCTCCGTGCACCGATGTTTGGAACGGTATACAGTAGTTGGAGCCGGAAGAAGATGGCTCCAACCACTGCATAGCGGCCAGTCGGCAGAACTATTTTTTGACCGGAGCCATCTGCTTCCGGCAATATCGTCCGGTGCCCGGGGGCAGATCAGTGCGGGGTCCGGGTGTCAGACACGCACCGATCATATATTGATGACCTCTCTGGTGGATAGGCCATCAGTTGTCAGAACATGGAAAACCCCTCTAAGCCTGAGAATGGTAGTTCTTTTCACATATTTACAAAGATGATGGCCGTCACATCAATAGGGCTCGCCATGAGGCTGGAATATTGGAAGGAATCTCAACACACGTTCCTACAGGTGTCCTTTTTAAGACAGACCTGCCCTTCCCTGTCCTGAGGACCTGCGTGCAAAACAGAACGCACCACGGATCCGACAAACAATATGCAATCAGATTTCTTGGAATATCCAGTCACCCGTAACGTGCGACTTTTGTTTGTTTCTAGAGGGAAATTAATGCTTATTTTTATTTTCTGATTACCTCTTATCTCTTTAATTAAAGATAGCAACTCGATCACTTAGGATGAAAGAGCAGAAAATGAATTATTTGTTCAGTTTACACAACGCCAATGTTTGATTCACATTCAGGAGTAATTGATATTATTTCTCAATTGACTGGCCGAACTCTCAGTAGCATTTTAGTGATTTGCAATTTTTCTCCATGCTTTTAAAGGGACACTCCGGTAGAAAATAGAGATCTGCATTGTATCGTTTAATTCCACATCCAATAATCCAGAAAATTATATAATCCGGCATTTATTTCCAGAACGGCAATATAACCTGAAATTTCACAGAACCAGACGACTAAACAGAGAGATATAAGAGTCGGTTTCTAGTGTGTGTTTGTGGCCCCTGACATGGGAGCCCGCTTGAAGATGGTGCAGCAATGGAGACAGACACAGCACAGTTCAACTAATCAAAACTTCACCCCGCTTGGGGCTCAAAGCGTAATTGTTATCGCCAATAGTATTTAGAGGGGGAGAGGGGAGATGTTTGATTGGCTCAGAGCACCCATCACAGCTCTGACATCACACCAGGAAGGGCTCCCTCAACCAACAGAGGACGGGCCTTAAACGTAGGCTGTAACGGATGCCTAACAGTGGCATCCATCACCCTTAGGCTATAATGGTATCCATTTAACATATGCGTCATGAACTCTCATGACCCTTTTCAGGAATATGCGTCATGAACTCTCATGACCGTTTTTCATGATATATCCGTTAAACATCATAGCCTATGGGTGACGTATGACACTATTTAGGCATCTGTGTCAGTCATCCATCACCCATAGGCTAATATGGCATCCGTTATACATATACGTCATGAAAATCTATTGATAAGCCCATTCATTTAACGGATGCCTATGACATATGCCATACAGTGGCAAGCGCTACATTACAATGTAAAAGAAACCCGTATTCCGCGCAGTATAACCGCAGTACGGAATATCGTAGTTGACTACGCTATTCAATACTTTTAAAAATAGGTATGCCGACATATACCAGCCCAACAAAAGCCAAAAAGACACTCTTTTGACCTCTGTTGGGCTAGGAGATCCCTATGGACACGTAGACATAGTGGAAAAACATTATGTAAACAGGGCCTTAGAGCAACCAATCATGTTGCTGTATCCCTTATTTAGCCTGTGTTCAATAAATAAGAGCTATAACCTGATTGGTCGTAATGACTAACACCGCTTTTTTATTTCCACTAGATTTGAAAAATCTTCCACGTTTAAAGGGGTTTTACGGGAATAAATCATATTTGGGGTCAATGGGGAATGAGGATGAGCTGCAGTACCAGGGAAGAGAGCAGTCATGCCTGGGTAAACAATAAAGGGCCTCTGGAGCGCCAGAGTGTCTTCATTTTGATAATCGATGGGGTCGAGCCCCCACCAAACAGCCATCAATGGACAACCCAACAATGTTTATATCCCGGAAAATCTCTAAAATTTTGGAAAACAGTGCAGAATTATCTCTATAGGAAGGGAATCATCTATTTTTATATCTAGTAAATATTTTTTTATGTCATTTTTGTACGACGGTTTTAAGAACATTTTCACATTCTTCTACCTTCTCAGAATATCCCCCCAGGATTAAAGTTAGACAGAAAATTCTGCCGTCATCTATTTCACATTATCCAGGCATGCTTGGATAATCTAAGATTACACGGGTATTATCAATAATATTCACAGCCTCATTTTATAACATATACATAGATGCTTAGATGTGGGTGACAGTGATGTCCGATGGGTCTTTGGTGCCTTTAAGAGTAATGACATTTGAGATATGGAATGAAGCTTTCTAGCTCTTCGGTCGCACTTTTTGTTCCTAACAAAAGAGGAGGAAAGATCTGACATTATTATTATGATTAATGCTTCCTCCTTATCTGCAGGCCACGTTACCATCCCCTGTACTACACAGACTGAGCCTCACTCATGCTGGTCCGCCATTGGACACCGGCTTCTATTCCCGGTCTAATGAGGGGGTTTTTCAACACGAGCAATCATATCAACCTGTATGAACAAGTCTCTCTTCCTGGCCATGGGTCAACAGTTCAATGTTGTCCGACAAGGCCTCAAAGCATTGTGGGTAATACAAGTCAAGCATAACATATTTTTTCTGCATTCTTATCAATAATGGTATGTGGAAAAAAAGACAGTTTTTCAGTAAGTTCTATCATCGCCGCTCACTAAGTGTAACCCTTTGTATGCTAGGGTTTGTACATTGTAAGAATACTACAGGTTTTACATGAGGTTTTTTCGCTTCAGGAAAAATACGTAATTTTCAACCAAGAATAGTTTAAAAACTCATGTTACTGAAACCTCAGGACAACTCCGCCATCTCCCTATCATTCCACAACACAATTTTTCTCAGACACTTGTACTATCATTTCTACATATTCATCCCATATTTCTTCCCCTGACCATATCATTTTACCACCGTTCCCTTAGTGTCTCATTTGAGATACCTCCCAGATGTCCCTACCACCATTCCTCCATGTAGCTACTTTCCTCCCCCAAAGACTTCATTAAGGCTCCACAAAAGGCTTGGAGACCACATATGGACATCTCAACCTTTCATTCGAACCTCTTCACATCTCATCTACCTAAAGACAACACCACAAATATATCTCTACCTTATATTATTCCTGCACTTACTTCTAGTCTTCCAGACAGGTCCACCCCTTCATTCATTTACCTACATCGTAGCTTCCTGAAGACATCTCTACCACCTTTCATTTGTGGACTTTTATACTATCTTATATACATTTTTATACTATCTTATATACATTTGCACCCCCTTTCATTAGACATCTCCACTATGTTTCAGCCATATACCTTTTCATCTCCTCTACACACAAATGTCTCTACCACTTTCATCAATAAACCATTACAGAATGACATCTCTGACATCTTCATCAATTACTTTCTTAGGTCATCTTACCAATTATCAATATCAATATCCATATCAACTTCCATTCATGAGCATTTTTCTGTTAACAACCCAGGAACATACCTACCACTATCTACTCATGTTGGTCTTTCCTTATATACCTCTACCTCCTTTCATTCATTAAAATCTCATTAATCTCCAGACATCTCTACAGCCAGAGATTACGCTATCATATCTTTCCACGAGACCAGAACCATGTCATCCCCCATTGGGGTCATATCTATTAGCCAAAGTCGAGTGTCTATGAAGAGTGGCTCTGCATCTGGAGGACCTGGCATGTCCATACATTACACGGACAGTCCATTGATTTCATGCAATGTTTTACTTCTCCTGTGGTGGCGCTGTAGGGAAATTAAATACTTGTTGCCGGATTCTCCAGCAGACTGTAGCTAATCGCTGGTGGTTCCAGCAACAGAACAGTCTCCGATCAATTTATCATTGGGTTTATTTATTAAAATGGACAACCCTTTTCATTATAACTCATTTTATAGAGAAAAAACACAGACAAAAATCACCAATTACATATCCTGGTTTTCCTAAAAACAGCTGAAGCTGCATCAGGTTTTGACTACAAGTATTGTACCATTGTACAGGTCACCTTATTGTATAGGTAGCTCTCTGGAGAGAAGGGGCCTCTATTTGGGGCTGCAAGGTTGCTGTTATCCAATCTATGAACCGTCCTGGACAAGTTAAGCGTTTTTCTTTCTCCATGGATTGAGTTTCACTCCAGAAATGTAATTGCACTCGAGTTTAATTTAGCAGACCCTGCCCAGACTTCAAAGACACACCAATGAATGATCCTTCACAGTTGATTTTTGAACACAGAATAAAACCTCCCAGCCTCAGAACTCACAAACTCCAAGAATAACTGGACCTGGAAGCAATTTACATTTCTTTAAATCGAAATGTTACTTCTGAATTATTGGACTTTAAGAATGAATGATCATTGTAGATAAAATATATAACAAAAGAGAGAACGAGGTGCAAAAGCCATAGCTACGTCTTCGGCCCCATGTACACGACCGTAGTGTTTTTTGCTGACTACAAATATGGATCCGTAGTCATCGGTATGTCATCTGCATATCTGCCACGCTGTGTGAAAATACGTAGTGAATCCGTGTATACAGATCCACAAAAAAAGGAAAGGCTACAAATGATGTCACCAATATGACCCAACCCCTTGAAAAGGTCACATGATCGCTCAGGTGCCATTTTCTTTGGGAATCCCCTGCCATCATATAGGAACGCTACCACAATTATTATTATTTATTTCAGTTACTTATATAGCGCCAACATATTACGCAGCGGACAATTACGGACGGCTATGGATGAACATAGACTTCTATGGATGAGTCCGTGACGCAATTGTAGACAAGAATAGGACATGTTCTAGATTTTGTGGATCATTTCTACCGCACAGGCACATATCCGTAAATGTATTCTTTGGGGTCCTGCACACTCATGCAAAAAATAAGCCCTCATATTGCTCAATCGACAGAAAAATAAAAAAGTTATGGCTCTTAGAATGTGGCGACAAAACACAAATTTTATTTTTAACAATTACTTTCTTCCTTGTAAAAGTAGTAAAAAATAAAAAAAATAAAAAAATTTGGTATCACCGTAATCGTATTGACTGGTTGAATAAAGTTAACATGCCATTAAGTGAAAGCCGTAAAATCAAAACCTCTCAAAATATTTAAAAATCTCAGTTTTGTTCCTATTCCACCCCACAAATAATTTGTTTTCAGTTTCCCAATACATTATATGGTACAATAAATGATGCAGAGAAAAACTACAACTCGTCCCGCAAAAAACAAGCCCTCATATGGCTTTGTTGACGGAAAAATAAAAATGTTATGACTTTTTGAAAAAAATAAAAAAAATAAAAAAAAATGTCTGTGATGGGAAAGGTATAATGTGTGATTTACTTGCTTTTTATAGACAAGCTAATACCCAAAATGTAAGTCAACCCGTTTAATGCCCCTCAAGTATCAATCAGGGAGTCTGAAGAAGCATGTTCCACCCCAACCCTTGGCTAGTCGGAAACAAAAGCCAACTTTAAAGCGGTCTGGTGTGAAGGCGTCATGTCCATGAAGAATGGGGGAGCATATATGTTTGGATATTTTCTAAGCCACTTTTAGTGGGTGAAATTATGTACTCTGAAATAGTATATCTGTAGGATTCCATAATTTAATGGGTTACTTACGTTGCAAAAATACACGTCCATCAAGTTCAATCTCTACATAGACATCTCACACCTTATTGAGTACTATATGACATCATACCCTACTGGATGATATCATATAGTTCCCTTTCATTAGTCACTGCCACTTTGTTGCTATAGTTTTAGAATGTTTCCATGAATAAGGTGGCTGGAAGAATTGTAGAAGACAATAACTAGCCAAGGTTGAGGTCAAGGAAGGATTGGTTCTTGCTTGGAGTGAATCTGGCTATACACTTGCTGCTGGCCTTCCCCCGTTGACTGGCAGCTATCTCTCATGATCCCTTACTATAAAATGTACACTAGATTCAGCGTATATTCTTGGTGTTTTCAGTGGCAGAAACCCTTGGCAGTCACTAGTGGGAACAAAGGATCGGGCATGTTAAAATCAAACCCGATTCTGCTTTCAGCCAACATATGCCTTATATATACTATTAAAAGTCTAATCCGTTCCTTTATTCCCCCAGGAGATAACCTATCGCCAGATGTGGATCCCCATTGAAATAAACTGAGCCAAGCGTGGATATTTTTGGGGGACCAGGAGAAACCCAGCCGTCAGTCAAATAAGCTGTTGGCCAAGTGCTATCTGATGTGTATGGCCGGTTTAATGCATGCCTAGAACTAGTGAAATAAACATTTATGATAAATATATTACTATATGCCCATCAGAGTCAAGACTATGCACTCGTTATATGATACCGCACTTTGCTACCATCACAATGCGATGCCAATGTAGCAGCAAAGTCCCTATGTGGTGACATCACATCATGTTGCACTGCAGGGGGGGTATGGGGTTGCACAGGCCCTGATTGCAAGGGGGTGCACACAAATCACTGAGCCTCAGCCAAGGTATTTAGTTACAAGGCCAAGTTAGCAGACTTTTGCCCCAGGTGAAGGTATATTAAGCTGTATGAAGTATAAGTGTCGGCCCAAATTGTTCAAATTCAATAATAATTACTGTGACCCAGTAGGCTATGAAAAGATAGCGTCTAGCCCAGCAAAACATTGGCAGTAATGATGGTATTTATACTAGGGGCATATACTGCAAAGTTCATCCAAAATTAGAAATCTCTCAAAAGTAGTAAAATCTGACGTCTGGCGATACGTTCCCTTTAGTTGAATTTTACACATGTTAATTATGTCCACATTTCGCAACGTGACTCTCGCTACGTGATTATACAGATAGAAACAGATATCTTGGCATTGACAACTGTAGTAAATTAATTTATTTCTCTAAACTGCTTTAGGTCATCATGCCCGAGCTGGCGAAAAAGGAAATGACAGGGGTTTGCTTTTCACAATTCATTACAGAAAGTTTTCATGAACGGTTCTGATGACATCACTGCAGCTACATCACTGAGTACATGGTTGTAATGTTCATACAGAAGACCCGGCTCATGACACAAACAGGACCTTATGATTAATTTGGTTAATATGTGGTCATTTGTTTAAAAAAATCTGATGCTGAAAAGGATTCTTCTGTACAGAAATGTTGTAGTTATAACTTCTTGTCTCTACTTTTTTATCATAATAAATCCATAAGGTTGTGCAGATTCATTTAATAATATATATTTATAAGGGTCTGAGCTCCTTTTCTGCTACAGTATTCCCAATTCCCTTAAAGTTAAATTTAAAAAAAAATGCAGTCACCACTAGAGGGAGCTTTGAAGACAGATTTATTAATAAATTGTCATTAACTTTTCAACAAACTGCATATATCAATAGTACAAGCGAATATAAGAAACTTTGTAATATATCTTATAAGAGAAAAATGCCTCTTTCTCCACTTCTCGGGGTCCCGTTCCCCCCCCCCCCCCCCCCAACTGTTTACTCACTCACTGCTAAATCGGTCTCCTCAAGACAAGATTGACTCAGCTCATTGAGGGATAGGGTTACAGCTGTCCATAAAAGTCTATAGAGAGGGAAGGGGGAAGGAGGAAGCAGGAGCGGTATAAGAGATAGACAGAGAGACACAAACATAGATGCTGCTGCAGCTTCTAGTAAGTATTATATCTCACCCAGGTCTGGATTCACAGCTACACTGCTCATTACTGCTGTAAAATGTCCTCCATGCTAGATAGAGGAGCATGATTCTCCTCTTCTATGTGTGCTGTGTATGGGAGACATGGTAGCAGTTAGGTTCCACCCACTATCTCAGAGCAAACTGAGAATTAGAGATAGAGCCTGCAGAGGGAAAACTGCAAAAAACATGCAAAATACAAGTCATATAATGGCCAGAAAGTGTTACTCCTCATGTACACACATATAACAACTTATTTTGAAGAGTCTTCTGTAAAGTTAGGTACGCTTTAATTTCAATGTGTTCATCGGTCTTCAGTAAGCTCCACATAGTGGCAGCTTCAGGCAAAACATACTTTAGCTCTGTCACTATGCATATATATGTATATATATATATACATATATATATACATATATATATATATATATATATATATATAAATATATACAGAGCTCCAGCTTTATAATTATATATGATAAAATTAAAGGTATTGTCTCATGAAGACTTTAGACTCATCTCTATGAGCCAGAGTGGCCAACATATAATACTTCAACAAGCAATATCGTTACTCAAAGTCAATATTATAATGAACATACCGGAAGGTGATGGACTAATTTGTCATTGTCTGACATATTACACTGGGCTGTATGGACAATCAATGGCTTGGCTATAGAAGGTGCAAAGTTTTCTGGCACACCCAGGTCCTGGTGCCTTAGGGGGCCCTCTGCTGCATGAGGGCAGTAGCACTATAATGGGTTGTGCAGTGTGGAGCTATGACTTTCATGTTATACCTCCAATCCACCTTCATCAATGACATCTGTAGAACTTTTTGGAAAATTTAAAATAACATCGCACACCACTGAGGTCCTCATTGGAATGATGCAAGAGATGGAGTTTGGTAACCCTCTATATTCCATAATAATAGCTAAGAAAAGTCTTTGAATGAACCTCAATAGGTATGGCAGCTATTGACCAACACATCAACCATCCATTGCTCAAGGTCACCAAGATTGTCTCCTACAGAACCATGTCACTAAGGTAGAATAACCATATTATGTAGTGAACTCTATATTATTCCATTGGTTTAAATAGAATTTTTATCCTTCCAGCCCGGTGAATGAAAATAAAGCAGCTATTAATTGTTCTCGGAAACTTGTGAGCAGCCATCTCAGCAAAGTGCAATTCAATTCTATATAGAAAAACCTTGAATCTTGGGGGGGGGGGGGAATGAAATTGAATAATTTTATTTGCTCGAACAATAAAATGAAGTACAAAAAAAAAGTGAAAAATAACAGGGACAGGTCAGGCGAGTTAACATAGATATACAGTAGAGATAGAGAGGAATGAGCCAGAACCCCCACCCCATGGTCAGGTGCTGGAGGGTGTGGGCCGAGATCAGAATGCAGATAGGAACTGAAATGAAGAGAAAGGAGGTGTCTGGGGAACAACGTGCAGATTATTAAGAAGCCACAAGTATTTGAAGAGGTCAGGTGCAGAATGCACTTTAGTGGGGCAGGAAACACAATATCAGCTCAATCATCAGTCGACTGTAGCCTTGATTAAGTCTTGCATAATAGCTACAAGTCCGCTGTACAAGTCACTTGCATTGGAAAGGTCAACGCTTTGAAAAGTCAAAGAACCTTATGAATTTGCCCTGAGCAAAAAGAAAAAAAAAATAAGACTGTTACTGGTTATTAGAGGGTTAATGAACAGTCACTGTGATCTTTTGTGGCTATGAGGGTTACTAACCACCATAAAAGAGCACCTGGGACATAGAGACAACGAGTGCAAGGCTTATGGCCACCACACTCTCACACTGGCCCGGAAACGTGTTTTTATGACTCACATGAGCTTTGTGTAGTTGGGTAATTGATATAATGGTATGTATATTGTCTACTGAGAATATATTGGACATCGGGGGGAAAAAAGAATGATTTAAGAGCGTTACAAGTCACCATGGGGCATAATAAAACTTGGAAAAGGGCCCCACTCTACCATGGCCACATTCAACAGCGAGTTCCCAACATGAAAAACGTGTCTTTGCCTAAAGCACAGAGATAGTGCGCGCAGTTATGTCACATCATCGAGATAATTCACATAGTGATGTCACACATCAAAGAAAATTATAAGTGAAATGATAAAAACAGTAATGTTACAATACAGGAATAATTCACACAGTGATTACACAGTAGAACAGGAATGACACACACACAAATGTGACATCATAGTGATATCATAGCCTAGGAACAAACACAGAATGATGTCACCATGGCAGGTATAATGCGCACAATGACATCACAGTACGGGAATAATGGAAGAGGTGATGCTAGAGCAGAAAGATAATGTGCACACATGGGGTGCAACATGCTTTCCTTTTCCCCTTCATCATCCATAGGCATCACTAACTGCATATGAGTGGAGATGGGCCCACCTAGTTGGTTGGCTTCCTAGAAGCAGCTATGTCTGGTATAGTAGTTTTGCCCATGGAAATATTATAAGGCTTGTGCAGCCTAATTTGCTTAAAGACAATGATAAACCAAGTTGGTAGACCTATAGTTGGCTGAGACTATCCTACCAAATAACCAACTTATTGGTTCTCTAAATTAGACAACAATAACAACCTCTTTCACCTAACCCAGGACATACAGAAGAAGGGTCCTTGGAGGCAGGTACCTGAAGCTTGACTGCATACACCCAAGCTAACTAGTGATGCACCAAAAATTCAACTGCACCCTCTCGGAAAATTCATCACAATTAATCAACGAATTTGTTGCCTCCAAAACGGCTTTATGCATGGCTGCCATAATAGAAACTGTGCTCTCACTAATCAAACGAGGGAGGTCCGACAGGTGGTAACATTCTTCTCTGGTGCCAATACTGAAGGAGGACCACTTCTTTTTGTCCACTAGAGTATATCATCCTACCAGCTCTCCTATTTGATCAACCACCCACCCCATAGCTTAACCTCTGACTAACATCGTACAACTAAATAACATTACTACTTGCCTACTGATGCTTGTAAAAGAAACCCATATTTTCCTTAGAACCCCAGTTAAGCCGCACTCCATTACATCTGCTCCCCTGTACGTTGACAACAGAAGTTACAAAAATAATAACTAGTAAATATAAGTCCTTGAGTAGTCTTCTTCTACTTCAACTGGGTGGCATCTAATAGAGACTATTATAGCCCTCACAAGGGTATGTTAGTATAATTATAGGCACCGGTTTATATCTAAAGCTGGATATAAGTTAGCTGTCGTGATGGGCTAGAAAAATGACAACCACCATAGGTACCATTTTGCTTTCCTTCCTCCATATAGAAGACCTCCCCAGAATAGAAGATCTTTATTGCGTCATGGTCCAAAATTGGTACCATAGAAAATGCTTTTAGAGTGTATTATCTTAAAGGGGTTGTCCACTTTAGACAACCTGTTATATTATTCCATAGTAGGTCAAGTGGTGGTGACATAGTGAGGTCCTCACTCGGGACACCACCAAAGTGGTGGACTATTACAAAGTGTAGTGGACAAGACATGTATTTTTGGAGCACTAACTGACTGTAATGTGCAAAAGCATTCCTTGACAATAAAAACTGATCACCAGCATCAGGATTCCCTGAGAGGAGCCAATCATTGGGTAAAGCTTAGTTGGATAGGGGTGGTCCGAAGAGGACAACCCCTTTGAATCACCACTAATAAAGATTCTTTCTCCATATATAAACATTAAGACAATTGTTAAAAAAGCGTTAAGGTTGCACAAGGGCGCAGTTGGCCTCGGATAAAAAAAAAAGAAGACAAAAGTCTCCGCGCAGTAGATGAAACCTAAAATAAGCCAAAAAAAACAAGAGAAAGATGAGGTCCAGATACCCGGAGAATTTCAATTTTAAGTACTGTCTGCAATGCCACCAACCATGGATGTCACAACCGCAGGTATCATAATGTCGCCGTTATATTACTTTCCCTGTTGATACAGATCAAAGATTTACGTGGTGGCACAAACTAATGTATTTTCCTAGTACTATGTGTGACTTTGGTGGGCTATCAGACAAATAAATGGTTTTTACATGATTGGATATAGAAAAGCCTACAGCTGCTTTGGAGATATGGAAAAATTTAAATCTTCCCCACTGTTTCAATAGATTATTTCAATTCTCACTGTTTCCCATGTTAATAGACTTCCCTGCCACCGACAGTATTTTATTTTAGAACCGGTACTTGTTTTTTATAAAAAGAAATAAGGATTCTTGAAAGCTTAGACCGTGAGCAATGTCTTGTGTTCCTGGGCTGGAGAACAAAAATTACTTAATCCATCATTTACAGATGGAGGTACAGGAAGAAGAATGTTGTCATACTTTGCTTTATTTCTCAGCTGTTTGATAGGGAACCGGAGTGATTGATAGGGCTGATGATCTGGAATGCAGAGACAAATGTAGTGTTACCGGGGACAGGATAAGATAGCATCTAAATAAGAAACTGGAGAGAGGATGAGGGATGCAGCCCGGGTTCCACTTAGTATGACATAATGGATTTTAAGTAAAATTAAAGCCGTCAGTCAAATGAGACACATCTTGTAGATTAACCCGGTCCTATACGGCTGAGGATGTATCTGCTATGGCGCATGAATACTGAGATATATGAAGCATACATGGTCAGTTTATTTCAATACAGCAGATGTGCGCTACCTACGGGTTATGGATACCTGCTATGTACTGTATCAGCGTTGGCGGATAAACTCCTTACCAGGTATGATCAGTGGCTCCAGCTTAACGGCACTGTTTTTTGTGGATCTGTGGAAGTCTGAAATCTACTGTCACAAGCTCTTTCACTCCCTTATGATTTATACTACAGCTTTGCTTGTTAAGATTGGCTTCTAAGCAAGAAGTCAGTATATGGAGAGCTAAATTCCATTATAGCAAGGACAGAATGGTTATAATCTACAAGCAACTAAAGCACCAGTGAGAAAAGGTGATGATTAGGTAACTGCTACCCATATACTAAAGGCTCTATTACACCGGCAGATTTGGGCCGATGCAGCGAGCACCGATCAACGAGACATCGTTGATCGGCGCTCGTTTGCTCCTATCACACGGAGCTATGGATGGTCGTTACTCCAATCGCTCCTCCACATACATTATTATCATGTCAGCAGCGCGTCTCCCTGTTTACACACCAAGATGTGCTGCCGCCAATGATAATATTTTACTTTTTTAAAACTATACGGTCAGCAGAGGAACGGACCGTGCACATACAAGATGTGCATTGACTAATTAGCCCGGACCCGTAAAATGACTTGTCCTATTTTTTTGTGGTCCGGGCTCCCGGCCAAGGCCCATAGCATGGAATGTGTCCTATACTATCCGCAATTGTAGATAATATGCGGACCGTAATGCACAGTCGTGTGCATGAGGCCTAACGTAGAGCCGACATCCGATGAGTATGGAGTGGGCTCAGTCCGCTTCATATTCCCCCTGGCATAGTTACTTTGCGTGTCGGCAAGGGGCAAGGTCTCTTTCACACGGCAGTATTTTGGTCTGTATTTTCGATCAGTATTTATAACCTAAAACCCGGAGTGGAATCTACACCGAGCAAAAGTATAATGGAAAGAGTCTTTCATGTTTCGGACCCACTCCTGTTATTGGCTTTCAAATACTGATACAAAAAGCTGACCCAAATACTGTGATAGTGGCCTTACACAAGTTCTCCTTGGAAGGTCAGCCTGTGTGCGTCTATAATTTTTAGGCCAGAATTTTCTTTTAAATCCACAGTAATGGAAGGCTTTCTATTTATGCATTAAACAGAAGACATTGTCAATAAAACAAAAGGCAAAAAATCAATATAGTGTCAGACAAATTAATTATCAATGTATGAAGTTAAAAATAATGGAATGAGATCACAGTCCTCAGTCCCTCGCTCTGTCTATACGGATCTTATATCAGTTTAATTCCCCACATCCGTTGGCACAGTCTTCATTGGCATGTTGTATTCCTGCAAATGTTCCTACCGTTAGCGAGACAATGAACGCAGACACAAATAACAGGGCGATTTATAAGGGTCATTTTAAAATATTTATGATGGCCCTGTGTATGCGTACTGGAAAAGAATGCTGTTACACTGTGACATATAGCACATGATATTTACATCCTGCATGGATCCTTATATGTGTATGTAAATGACTTCTAATTAATTACTTCAGCTGGGTGACGCTTTACGGTAATGCCATTGCAATAATTAATCAATTAATATTTAAAGGGGTAGCCTCAGTAAAGACATTGATGTCATATCGCAAGGATTGGTGGCGGTTTGACCATAGGGATCCCCACCGATCATTAGAAAAAAGTGGCAATGGTCCAATGTGCTTATTATTGGAATTTTTTTGTTACAGTTTATGTTTTTATGTTTTAATTTTCTAACATTACATTGGTGTTTTGATGCATTTTTTCATATGGAATTTTACTTTACAAGTTATGAAAGAAAAGAAATTGTGAGTACAGAGAGTACATAGAATACAGACAGGGATATGAAATACGAAAAATAATTGTAATGTATAGTACATTTATGGTGTATGTGGGATGCCATGTGGATGTTCCTTCCTCTGTAGGCACAGATGGCACAGGGGTGTAACTATCAGAGCAAGGGCTCATGTACATGGCGGCATTGCAAATGTGGTGACGATCCATAATACGGCCCCCCAGGAAAATCTATGGGCCTATACTAAACCTCTGTATGCCTCTGATTTTATTCGGATGCACGGAGGCTTTTTACTTGAGAAAAGTGAAATAAGTAGTTGTGGAATGTTTTTATTGTATGGTGTATAACAGATATATTCACCTCTAGAAACATTGCTTCTGATGGAAAATATGGTGCCATACAGCTCTATAAAATGGAACCGCGGGCTACTACAAGGACTACGCACACGGTTTTGCCTTGTATATTAGGCCTTACACACACGAAACTGACAGAAATGGAAAGGGGGAGGACATCAGCTGTCTGTTTATACTAATAGCCCACTGGGTGACAAGAAACAGTTCTCAATGGCCTCCAAAATGGCTGACTATGGTTACAACTTCCTGTCCCCAGTTACAATAAGAAGAGCAGCTCTGGAGTAAAAACTGGTGCTTGAACCAGTAAAAAATTGAGCAGACCAAACGAAGAGGAACATTCATTAGGCCATGTACGTTGTATTACTTGGATGGAGATATACTTTAATACCCGATATAAGGGTAAAGAGATATTAATAAGAAAAAAACATAACTCCTTGAGGAAGAGAGAAGGGCTTTACTTAAAAGAGTATTCCTATCGTAGACATTTATGGCATATCCACAGAATACGCCATAAATGTCTGATCGATGCAAGTCCCACCTCTGGAAACTGCGTCTTTTTCCAAAACACTGGGTCCCCCCATCCCATTTTACCTGGTTAGGCCGCTGACTCTGCCACATTTAGGTGGAGAACAAATGGAGAGGTGGCCAGGATTATGGAAACAACCCAGCTTACTGTTCTACGTGGTTTTTGTTACCACCATAGAAGTGACTCTGAGCTTTGCTGCTTCTGCAATCCTGGTCTACTCTCTGCTCGTTCTACACCTGTATTCGGCGGCCAGCCTCACCAGGCAGGTTGGGTTTAGGGGACTTCCTTTCTGGAGGTAAAGCTAAGCCATGGAAAGTGCATGTTTGTGCATATATACAATAATATACTGATATGGGAAACAATCTATAGGTCTCAAGGCGCAATGGAGTTTTCTACTTCCTTGAAGAGGGGTAAGGTTATGACACTTTGCAGAGTAGATGATCATTTACAACACTGTAGAAGCAACCAGCAACTCCCCAGCGTTGGCCCTCACAGGTTTCATCAAGTTTTCCCTTCGCCTACTACTCTACTTGCCAAATGCTGGACCGAGAACTCATGGCCAATATTCCATTAGAGGACTTTAACCTTTGCTTTAGATGTTCCATCGTCCTCCCTAGACCATGAAGAATATATATATTTAACTTCTTAACATTTTTGATCCATACGGTTTTACCGATGTCTTTAAAGCAGCTACATGCAGCCAATTCATCTCTCACGTCTGTCTTCAAGGATCCAATGGGAGGTGGAACTTGAGGACGTCTAAATGGATGGGTCCTGCTGCTAGTTGGAAAAGAATAAACAACATTAACAGTGGAAACATTACATTACCTAGGATTGGGCTTTTTCAGTAGGTGGAATAAGACAAGAAGCGGTATTGAAATATTCTAATTAAATGTGTAGTGGCCACTTTATTTGTAAGCAGAAACACGGGTTAAACACCAAAATAAATAATCGCAAAATTCAAAAAAGTCAAGAAGAACTGGAGAAGGCATCTAAACTAGGTTTCGATGCACCTCCAGATCAAAAAGTGTGTGGGCACCAGAGATAACACACATGGTAAGGCATGCTTCATTATTCTTGGCTTGGGCTTGAGGATGAACCCTTTCGTTGCCGAAAAGACACAACAGTTGGGGAACATTTGCCATAAAATAATGAGCATGATATGGAAACAAACCATCTCTGAGATGTTCTCATACATGAGGTGTTACAATGGTCATATCTAGGTTTTCCTTCACCCAAGCCAAGTTGAATTTGATGTTCTACCCCTGTATCTGAAGACTCTGGTCAAGGAAGAAGGGCTTGTACCCCCAAGAACCTAGGGCATATGTCTCACCAGCCCAGTCTACAACATGGGTAATGATACTGAAAGACAACAACCAATGGCAACAATTCCAGTGTCCATAGAAGTCACCTAGCTTTCCACACATCATGAATGGTATGTATTCCATGCAGACTTACCTCCCTGCTCGCTCGCTCCTACTGCTCGGCATGTGTATATATCTCAGCAGTTCAGGCAGTTGTGTGATTTTTTACATGAACCAAGATGAATAGACCTGTAGGCCTCCATAAAAACTTCCAGTGCAGTGGTCTCCAACCCATGACTCTCCAGCTTTTGCAACACTACAACTCCCAGTCTGTCGTGGAATGCTGGATATGGTCGTTTTGCAACAGCTGGGGGGAAGTTACACGCTGGAGACCACAAACCAACTTTGTTACAAATGATAATTAAACTATGATATCACCAGAAGTCACCAAACAGCAGACCTATTTTCTTCTGTTGCTTCCCAACATATATGCGCACAGCAGATCTGCAATCACTGAAAATACTTTGGGCTGGCAATTTGCAATTTACAGCATGCTGGGAGCAAATATAAGAGTGAAATCATAATAGGGGGCCTCCGAGATATTAAAGGATTAGTGGTCAAATCTAATCTGCAAGGCAAAACTTCATTCAATATTCAAAGTCCTCCCCGTAAACGGTGTAAGACGCGTTAGATCATCTCGCTTCCCGATTTGTAAATATGCAGACGTCTCACAGATCGGGTTTCCTTTCCGAGACTTCTTTTTCCATTACTGTATCAAAGATTTACATCATATCTCTATAATGGGCTGCTGCCATTTTCCATCGAGTGATAAGCCGGTCTCACTTTTTTCCCATCTGTGGAAGAAATTCACTCCATTGCAATTGATATTAACATCAATGGGACAGTAAATATTCCTATAAAGATAGGTTTTCCTTTAAAAGATGACCTCTGTTTTGTAAATTATTGTATTAACCATGAAATAACAATTCTAGAGCATCTTTTCTTAGAACTCTGCATTGTGCCGTTCCTCTGCTATTCCTCCTAAAAATTTATGAATAAACAGGCAGCTGGGCATTACCATTCCCCTTGTCAATAGGTTGTGTCCCTACATTGTGTCAAAGTGGCCATACACCTAAGCTGACAGCTATTCCTTCCGACTCCTGACCTTGTATTCAACGGGGAAAGGGGAATAAGTTGGTGCCATAGTCCTCCGGCAGGAACAAAAGATTGTCATGTTAAAACCCAACATGCCTAAACCCTCTTTCCCCTGAAATTGCCAATGGGAAAAAGTTGGCACACCCATACACATCAGATAGTCAGCCTTTGTCTACAAAATCCGTAGGTTCAGCCTCCTGTCATCTCATGTGTATGATCATCGTAACATGGTCAGCACTGACAAATAATGTTAATGACAAATAATGACTGTGTAGGGACACGCCTCACCAACAAGGAGAAGGGTGAGACCCAATTATCAATCTAGTCATACATTTACAGGAGGAATAAAAGAGGAATGGCGCAACACAGAATTCTAAAGCTGGCCATACACTTTATATTGCGATCAGCCAAACATTATTTTGTCCGACACATATTCCTCCCGACAACCCCATACACATGCCTGTTAGGGAGAGGAGAGAAAGTCATAGCCAGACTCCTATGGCAGCGGCTTATCTACATCTCCTAACAATAAGCGGGGGCGTAGAAAGTGGGGGGCAGGCTAGGCATGTTTCCTGGGCACAACTAGAAGGGAAGGTATGGGGGGCACCAGGCCGGGCTTCTCCGGGAGCGGAATCCCCGGCCAGAGCATTGCCGACGCTCTGACCAGGTATTCCGCTCATAGAGGGAGCCCCTGAAGTCTCTGTCCATATATGGACAGTGACATTAGGGGCTACTCTAGGGAGCCCCAATGGCGCTATGCACAGGGAGAGGGGTGTAGGGCTATCTACAGGGGGTGTGTGTAGCACTATCTACAAAGGGGGGCTGTGTGGCTTTATCTAGAAGGGGGTGTGACCCTATCTACAGGGGGTTGTTTGGCACAATCTACAAGCGGGGGTGTGGCACTATCTACCAGGGGGGAGTGTGGCACTATCTACAGGGGGGTGCTGTGTGGCACTATCTACAAGAGGGAGCTGTGTGGCAGTATCTACAAGAGGGGGTGTGGCCCTATCTACTAGGGGGAGTGTGGTACTATCTACTAGGGGCTGTGTGGCACTATTTACAAGAGGAGACTGTTCATTATGTCACCATAATGTCTCATGAGCATCAGTTATACAATCTGTTTTAGTCCGGCACTGACCTCTTTAATGAATTTTCTTTTGATTTATTGTAATGTTAACTCCCATATATAACTATATCACTTGTAAAATGTACAAATGGTTTTATGTTCGAATTACATTAAAAAAAAATGTGAAAAATAACACCTCATTGATTGGTAGAGAAATTAAACATGGCGAGGGGGAAAGAGACGTCGGGAAAGAAGTTGGGGGGGGGGAGCCAATCTGAATCTTTCCCCCGGGTGCTGGAGAACCTAGCTACGCCTCTGCAGTAAGAGATTGTATAAAGTGGATAACCCCTTTAAGCTAATAGAGGTGATTCCTATACTGGAGACCGCCTTTTGTTATCTAAGATTTAAAATGATTCGTCACAAAGTAGAACGTAGGACACAGTTGTAAGTGAATGCATATGGTAAGTAAGTTGCTCACCTTAGGTTCTAATTTTAGATGACTAAGGCTGCCCACCCCCATGACAACTGGACCAACCATCATCTTTGGTAAATACAAGTAGATAAAGACTCTGTCAAAGTAGATAGAGAGTAAAGGTGGCTATACACCCTAGATAGCTGTTTGATGAACGCTCATTCGGCCGACAGCTATTCCTCCCGATTCCAACAAACACACATGCAAGCTTGGCTCGGTCGAGCGCGAATGTGTACTCAATGGGGAGGCGAATACGTAGCTGTCAGACACCTAATGGCAGCGGCTTATCTCCGCTAAAAAAGCATGTTGAAATCCAACATTCCCGGTCATTTTTTCCCCCCGACATCTGCTGTCGGGGAAGAGTTGGGACTCCCTCATACACATTAGATGGTCAGCTGAGGTTCATCTAATGTGTATGGGTACCTTAAGAGAGAGAGGATCCGCACCTCCTGGTGTGATCTCAGGGCAATTGGTTAGGAATTTAGGAATCACCTTGTGATGGATAAGTCCTCAATATCATATACATATATGTGACACTTGGTAACCCTATTGAAAAAGTGAGATTCACTGTACAAAGGAGCTGGAGAAGAAAAGGCTGTTAAAATCTATGATGTTGGTTGTCACAGCCCTGTCACATACCTCACCAGCCAGATGCTTCCTGCTTAAGTTTATGTAACCTCAGAAGTTAAGAGATGAGACGAACAACTGAAACCACATCGCAATATTACAGTACATCATACTATAGCTATGGTCATAATACAACAGGATAACACACATCTCACACAAGAGGCCCATCATTGTTCATTACTTATTTTTCTATACATATTTTTTTATATTAAATGGGATTTCCTATAATCGATATGTATCACCTATCCACAGGATCGGTGAGAAATATGTGATGGGTGGGGGTCCGACCTATATCTCCGGCAGCCCCACAGAAAATGAATAGAGTGGTGGCCAAACATTGGCTGCACAGGGATGGCCTGGTAAGCCTGCTCTCGAGGTCAGTAGTCGGCCTAGATTATGAGAAAAACCCTTTAAACATTCTAGACATACTTATCCCAAGTTTTCAGACAGAGAAGATGGGAACAGGATCGTGCAATTATTTGACTAATTTTCAGGCTTGTTGGATCGTCCCCATCCGATAAACACAACCGTAAGAAAGAGAGATAGAGATATAGATCACCGCCCGATGGACGAATTCATGTTGCTGTTGAGAGCCAATTAGACCACTTCAGGAACTAGTAAAAGAGGACCTGTCACTAGGTCCTAAAAAGTGAACTATCAGTCTCCTCTTACTACCACTGTCTCCTGAACTTCGGCGGTGCTCTTGTTTTATTTCTAGGCCCCCCGTTGCTGAGATATGTCCGCCTTAAAAATAAAACAAAAGCACTGCTGAAATCCGGGAGGCAGTGGTAGTAAGGGGAGACTGATGTTTTGTTTTTTTAGGACCTAGTGACAGGTCCTCTTTAAATTTCCTTTAGTGGCCCAGCAATAAGAACTTCCATTGACATCAAAGTTAGGCAGTAGCAGGTTTCTAGTCACATTGGTTACCTTGTTCCCGGGATTGGATCAGGCAGAGACTTCTTGGCACCTGCCCTGGCACCGAACAACCGGGACACAGGCCTTGCTAGCTACCCCGATAGCTACACCACTACTAGTAATGTCCATTCAACTACAAAACTGTCATGTCCATACAAGAAGCTGAACCTAACATTCTTCAGATATGTCATTGGTAAGTGTCCATGATGTGAACCCTCAAGTTCCTTATGATGAAGGGACCCAAGGCACCCTTCTGAGCCTTTAGGAGTTCTTCGGATGTCAATAGGTCTCCTTCTGAAATCAATGGGACTGTGATGAACGTGCACTCGATGAGGGGACCGCTTATGGACCTCTATCGATGACCTTTTTTGATGCGTCTCAATAACATGTCAAGTATATCATGTATTTAGGGTAATGTACGTAATATATTATTATCCGAATTGCTTTGTTTATTAGTGAAATTGATTTACCGAGGAGTGCAAATCCATGTAGTTGCCCTGTGAGTCCCTTCCCATAACATAGACTAGTTTATGGCAGCCTGTGTTCTGCTTATGGCCCAGTGGATACAGGATGTCATAAAACAGCTTGATGGCCTTTTGATTAACCCAAGAGATATTGATTACCCCAATGCTGCCCTTCTGTATTATTATAATCACTTTCTCTCGAAAAATTCTGATAATAGATCTGCAACTCCTTACTTTACAAGCTTCGGCTGATAAGACATGAACCTACACTTTTATGACAAAAGGATAATTTGACGGCAAACAAATGCACCTTAAAAAAAATTTGTTGTGTGCACTAAAACAACCCAAACCATTGAATGTCAGCTCACATAAGATCTCACCGCGGTTGACAGAAATCTAATCTGCATGCTCCAGCCATAGGCAAAAGGAGGAGGGGGGGAAGGGGGTGTCTGCAAAACAGGTACAGTTTAAAATGTAAAGACGTGTTAACCCTTTGATAACCATGTCTCATAACATTATTATTACAGCAAGGAGAGGTAGATACGATGTCGTCATTAATATAACGTCTGTGGTCACCCTTCGTTCCTACAGAATGCTGCTGAGGAAATGATACGATTTCTTGATGCTCCTGGATGAGCAGCCGGCTGCTCTGGGAGATTTTGTGAATTCCATCCACGGTGTTAGAGGGGTCTGGAGTCCAAAGGAACACAACATTGTAATCTCTGTAATGTTTTATTTATGGGGAGGAACGCACTGGATAGGGTGTTAACAAACACATATGATTGCTTCGGGGGCATCGCCTCGTCCTGAGGTAATTAGGACAAAGCTGTTTCACTGGATGGGGATTCAGACGGGAGATAAGCATGTGTTGTGAGAAAAATAAATGGATCCTCAACAGCCAGGCCACGGACCTTTGTCGCAAAATCCTCTTTTGAAATAAGACGTATTGTAGAGGATTATATCTACCGGTAGTTCTCACATATCTACAACTGAAAAAGTCCATGTTTTATTGACCCATTCTTTTTTACAGCCCTGATTGAACGGATAGGAAGGGTCTCGGAATATATCATCCTTGGTGTATACTATAAACCAGAGAAGAATGAAAAATGGAAGAAATGGGACAATTGCCCACAAGCCTCTCTTAAAGAGGTTCCCCCAATGGCGTATACAGAATAGAGGAGGTCTCAAAGTAATGATCAAAATGAGTCCCCGTTATGGTGTTAGATTTTGCCTCCCAGGACAGAAGGGCCTAGTGTTAGTTTCCCCTTGTACTCCCTTTTCATGACCCCAGGGCACAGGTTATCGTTGCCCAGTACTAAAAGGGCTGGGCCTTCTCTCTCCAATGGACTCATAGAAGGCCACATGGTATGCCTCTGTGTTATTTACACCCTTAGGTCTACATTTTGGTACAAAAAGGTTCAAACATCATTTTACAACAAAAAATACTAAATGTTGGTCCTGTTTTTACACCTTTTTGTTATGTGTAATATCAATACTATTTGGAAGCTTTTGTAGGATATATCCACCAAAGGTGTAGATATAGGGGGAGCAGAAGTTGCAGTCCCTCTGCCCCATGTGATGGCGTGATAGATCTTTGTATGGCTTCTCACTTGGAGTTGGTTGTTGAAAACTTAGTTTTAACTTCTATAAAGCCTATTTTTACTGTAAGAGCTGCACACATATTATACAAAATATACAGAATTTCGTTTTTGGTGTACTGGCTCAGGTTTCCTTAAAAGCACGACTTGCCATTTCTGTGTCCATCATTTCAGTTCTATTTGCTTTACAATACACTGCCTCTCCTTGAAACACAGACTTGTTTTAAGTCCCTCCCACTCAGTCAGCAGGTAGCATGAGTGCTGGCTCGGGTTGCCTTAAAACCACATGACTTGTCATCTCTGTGACCACCTTTTCCGGACATGTAGCTCTACCGTCACAGGAAGTTCTATTTTCTTTACAATACACTGCCTCTCCTTGAAACACAGACTTGTTTTAGGTGCCTCGCTCAGCAGGTAGCATGAGAGTTAGCTTCAGAATACCTAAGTCAAGGAACAAGAAAGATGGTAACTTATGGGCTGGTTACTAAAAGGGAGGCTGGTGGCAGACATTATGTTTCAAATGGATATAAGGCTTTAAATTTACTTACAGTTCCAGTGGAGGAGATAGAGGATTGCACACGGTATAAACTAAGGAAAATGACTCTCTCCACATGTAAAACTTACAATAAACACTGCTAGACGTCCCGGGCTCGTATCATTACTTAACAGACGGTAATGATGTTTTATAGTCAAAAGAGGCATAAAAACAGGCCAGTTCTGTATTAGGGGTGAGCCACCGATCAGACCTGATGTGATATTGTAGCAGCACTAGAAGAGCTGTAAGAAGATCACTTCATGCAATTATATAATTTTGTCTTAGTGACTCTAGGAGTCTTAGTTTTACTTTATTTTTGGTAGAATATTTTTATAGAAATTTATTTTTTAACAGAGCGGAAAGTTTTTTGGTGCATTATATGAATATATTAAGCATGTAAAGGCATGGAAATCTAAAGCCTTTACCCAAACTGGTAGCAGAAGCTCCTCAGTCCTTGCGGGGGAGTACTTAAAGGGGGGGTCTAGTTTAGAAAACCCATTTTCAAATACCCTATTAGAGAATTCTAATTCATTACATGGATATTTTGGTTTTAGCAAATAGATGTCATTATACTTTCTGTATCAATTCCCCACGGTTTTCAAGATTTCTGCTTGCAGTCATTTAGTAGAAACTTCCATTGTCTACTCCCAGGGGGTAAAATTCAGTCCATGGTCACACAGGTGCAGGGCTCGTTACAGGACACAGCTCTGATAACTGTACTATAACTGTAACGACAACTGCACCTGTGTGTCCATCACATGACCAGGACAGAATTTTATAACAATAAAAGTTCCTATTAAACGAGTGCAAGCAGAGATCTTGAAAACCATGAGGAATTAATACAGAAAGCATATTGGAAAATGTAATACATTTTCATTAGACAAAGGATAACCTTTATTTCCAGAAACCGGAAAATACCCCTTCAAAAGAGGGGAGGGGAGACACCTTTCAGGATCCTCTTCTATTAACCAGCATGAAAAGCATCTACCAAGAGCATCTCCCACTCTGGAGGCCCACACGTCTGTGCATTACAAGGGTAGCCCATTAGTTTCAATAAGAACTGTGTAATGCAGAATTTTCCCTGTAGGGGCACTGCAGGGAAATGTAACACTAGCTGCCTGATTGCCCACAGAGTACAGCTGATTGCAGGGGGTCCCAAGCAGCAGGACTCCCAGTGCTCAGCTTATTATTAAGGGACCCTTTTAATAAAAAAGAAAGTGGGAAAACCCCTTTAAAGAGAACCTTTCACCTCTCCATACATGTGCAGCTGAGTGTGGCATGTAATGGGGAGGGCTGCACAAACCCTGGGGCACTTTACATTTTTTTTCTACCTCCCTCCGTTATTTAGATATCGGTGCCGTTATATTTGGCGCCCAATATTTAAATAACCCCCTGAACAGTCAACGGGGCGAGGAGAAAGAGTGTGCGATTGCAGTCTTTTCACCCAAACTGGCAAGGGGGCGCCACTGCTACGGACAGGGGAAATGAAGCATTACACAGAGCTCAATCATATCAATGGGCTGTCTGTTTAATGCAGAACAGGACGGGTCCTCCAGACAGAAGGAGACACTCTATGTAACCGCTCTCTACTCTGACCAAGAAATGAAAATCCTGAACAGAAGACCCCCCCCCCTCTATTACCTAAGAATTCCCCAAAAGGTTATCAGATTGTAAAAATAATAATTATAAATATATTTTGTGTAATAATAAACCACCGTATTTGACCGACATGTGAAGATCTCAAAATTTCCACCAGCAAATCGAATTTCTGGTATCCAATCTCCCTAATCTTTAAAAGTAACATAACACTTGCAATATAAAATAAAAGCACATCACGTAACTATTTACAAATGTTCCACTCATTTGTTCAATGCACTTTGTAGCATAACACTATTTTATATGCGGCCCTTGATCTGTTCGGAACTGGCGCTTCATATTTGTGCCTAATGAGAATATAACTGCAAATGAGAGCGGCAGAGTGAAATACGACACGATCACAGTGATTTCATTATTCTTTTCAATAACAACAGCGAGGGAAGGAATCAGCAGACTGTAGAAGTAATAAAGCCTAAGCCTGCTTGTATCTGTACAGAGTTTAGAGTCTATCTTCATTGGTTTTTTTCCAGACTAGAAGTGAAATGAACACAAAATGTAAAATAATATGTGCCCCCCAGGGGCGTAGCTAAAGGCTCATGGGCCACGATGCAAAAGTTCTTATTGGGCCCCCCCCCCCCCCGCAAACTTCTCATGGCCGACGGTCCGCAGCTTTCAGCTGCATCGCTGGGTCTCCTAAGTGACCCAACAATGCAGAACTAGCAGCCGGGGGCGTCACTAAGGCTGGGTTCACACACCCTATTTACGGACGTAATTCGGGCGTTTCAGCATTGAATTATGTCCGAAAATGCGGCTCAAAAGCGTTGGCACACATCTGCCCAATCATTTGAATGGGTCTTACGATGTTCTGTGCCGACGGTCATTTTTTTTACACGCCGCTGTCAAAAGGCAGCGCGTAAAAAAGACGCCCGCGTCAAAGAAGTGCCTGTCACTTCTTCAGACGTACATGGAGCCGTTTTCCATGGACTCCATGGAAAAACAGCTCCGATTACGTCCGTAATGGACGCAGCAAAAGACGCCTGCACTTTCCATTACAGCTGAAATTACGGTGCTGTTTCCTCCTGAAAACAGCACCGTCATTTCAGCCGTAACAGACGCTGCCGTGTGAACATACCCTCAGGGCTTAAAATGTCAGGGGAAAAAGCCCCAATACATATGTGTCCGCCCAAAAAAAAGTGTGTATAGGAGACAGCATAGCATATCTATAGCACTACGACCCTATCAACTATGGATAGGATTAGATACAGTGGCTCAGCACAATATCACACATGATAGGATTAGATACAGTGGCTGAGCAGACAGTATCACACATGATAGGATTAGATACAGTGGCTAAGCAGACAGTATCACACATGATAGGATTAGATGCAGTGGCCCAACAAACAGTATCACACATGATAGGATTAGATACAATGACTCAGCAGACAGTATCACGCATGATAGTATTAGATACAGTGGCTCAGAAGGCAGTATCACACATGATAGGGTTAGATACAGTGGCTCAGCAGACAGTATCACACATGATAGGATTAGATACAGTGGCTGAGCAGACAGTATCACACATGATAGGATTAGATACAGTGGCTGAGCAGACAGTATCACACATGATCGGATTAGATACAGTGGCTCGGAAGGCAGTATCACACATGATAGGATTAGATACAGCGGCTCAGCAGACAGTATCACACATGATAGGATTAGAGCTAGGGCCCAGCAGACAGTATCACACATGATAGGATTAGATATAGGGCCCAGCAGACAGTATCACACATGATAGGTTTAGATACAGTGGCTCAGCAGACAGTATCACACGTGATAGGATTAGATACAGTGGCTCAGCAGACAGTATCACACATGATAGGATTAGATACAGTGGATCAGCAGACAGTATCACACATGATAGGATTAGATATAGGGCCCAGCAAACAGTATCACACATGATAGGATTAGATACAGGGCTCAACAGACTGTATCACACATGATACGATTAGATACAGGGCCCAGCAGACAGTATCACACATGATTGGATTAGATACAGGGCTCAGCTCGATGACATTGCGGCTCCAGCGCTGGACCCAGGAAAGGTAAGAATAATAATTTTGCTTCTTTATGTGTTGCTGATTATTTTTGTGTGTTTGTGTTTTTTTACAGGTTCGGTTGTTGGACTTCGGATTTGAGGACTTCAATGACGGCGTTTTTTTTATTCTCAATAAAATGGTTAATGAGGGTTGTGTTTTTTTATTTCAATAAAATATTTTTTCTATGTGCTTGTATCTTTTTAAACTTTATTATCACCGCCTTAGAAATGGCCGCTGGCTGATTGACAACCTCCATTACTAAGGCGGGGCTTAATGTTAGCATGTGCAGAGGCCAACACTAACCCCTTTTATTACCCCGGTACCCACCGCCACCAGGGGTACTGGGAAGAGCCGGGTACGAACCAGTACCCAACCATCTGTAATGATGGGCAGGCACCGGGGTGGCCGCAGGCTGGTAGTATTAGGCTGGGGAAGGCCAAAAACAGTGGCCCTTCCCACCCTGGTAATGCTGCCTGCTGCTGCTGTGTTGTATCTGGCTGGTTATGAAAATTGGGGGGGGACCCCACATCGTCCTTTCCAATTATTATTCTTATTTTTTTTTTTAAAGTGACGTGGGGTCCCCCCCATTTTTCATAACCAGCCAGATACAATAAAGCAGCAGCAGCCTAGCATTACCAGGGTGGGAAGGGCCAGTTTTTGGCCTTTCCCCTCCTGATAATACCAGCCTGCGGCCACCCCAGTGGCCGACCATCACTACAGATGGTCAGGTACTGGATGGTACCCGGCTCTTCCCAGCACCCCTGGTGGCGGTGGGTACCGGGGTAATAAAAGGGGTTAGTGTTCGCCTCTGCATCGGCTAACACTAAGCCCCGCCTTAGCAATGGATACTGTCAATCAGCCAGCGGCCATTACTAAGGCGGTAGTAATATAGTTTAAAAAAAAACACAAAGACATAGAAAAAATATTTTATTGAAATAAAAAAAAAAACACACACACAACCCTCATTAACCATTTTATTGATAATAAAAAAAAAGCCGTCATCGAAGTAGTCCTGGAATCCGACGTAGTCCAACGACCGAACCTGTAAGAAAATACACAAGAAAAACGATTAGTAACACATGTGTTAGGCTTAGATACAGGGCCCATGTGTGATACTGTCTGTGGGACCCTGTATCTAAGCCTACCACAACGTAGGCTTAGATACAGGGTCCAGCAGACAGTAATCTTATACAGTATAAGATTACTGTGTGCTGGGGCCCTGTATCTAAACCTACAGTGTGGTAGGCTTATATACAGGGCCCAGCAGACAGTATCACACATGGGCCATGTATCTAAGCCTACCATGTGATTGGTTATATACAGGGCCCATCAGACAGGATCACACATGGGCCATGTATCTAAGCCTACCATGTGATTGGCTTAGATACAGGGCCCAGCAGACAGGATCACGCATGGGCTATGTATCTAAGCCTACCATGTGATTGGCTTAGATACAGGGCCCAGCAGACAGGATCACACAATCTGTGATCCTGTCTCATGGGCCCCCTAAGCCTGCTACATCGTAGGCTTAGGGGTTGTGCAGTCCCTAAACATTGATGGCCTATCCACAGGATAGGCCATCAATAGCTGATGTGTCTCCCGGGACCCGCAAATCAGCTGTTTTGAAGGGGCCGCAGCACTCGTACGAGAGCTGCTTCCCTTCATTTCACTACTCGCTCACACTGTGAATCGCCGACACTGATTCACAGTGTGACCGGAATGAAGTGACCGGAATGAAGGGGAGCAGCTCTCGTACGAGTGCTGCGGCCCCTTCAAAACTGCTGATTGGCGGGTCCCGGGAGTCGGACCCCGCCAGCTAGGGCTAATCTTACCTTCCTCTTCAGCCACGGCGGTAGTTCTGTCGTCAAGATGCTGTGCGCGGCGCATAGCGCTGTGACGTCATGCGCTGCGCACAGCGCTTGACGTCAGGACCTCCTCTGCGATCCGGAACCAGGAAGGTAAGTACAGTCTGTTACTATAGTAACAGGGGCCCGCGGCCCGTGTTACTATAGTAACTTTTTATTGATGTGGTGCGGGGGGCTGTGGGCCCCCCTGGCTTCGGGGCCCGGTCGCAATTGCGACCGCTGCGACCCCTATAGCTACGCCAGTGGTGCCCCCATAATATAGTGATATTCATTTGATCATGATGTAATAAAAAAATGTGATGTCATAACCTATCATGAACCTAAATTAAGGGCTCAACGGTCATTAAATGGTCAGTAAATGGTCATTAGGTCAGAAAAGTACCTCCATATTTGATATTTTTGCTAAAAGGGTTTGCCCACTTTGGACAATTCTTTTTTGTTCGAAGGGCCCATTGAAAATAAGCTGATCAAAGTGCGTCGTGCTGCTGGAATCAGCTGGGATTTGCAAGGGAACCTGGTAATATGTGTTAAATTTTTCTGCAGCGCCACCACAGGGGAAATGAAGCATTACATGGTATTCAATGAAATAAATGGGCTGTATGTGTAATGCATGGACTTGTTAGGTCCTCCAGAGCAAGAGACACTCTTTGTGACGGCTCTTCACTCTGGTTATTTGATGGAGTTTACAATTGAGGGTCTCTCCACTATTAACTCAGAATATCTTAATAGCATATTTAAAAAAAAGTTTTTGAAACCTGGTTGATGTATTCAGGATGAGCAAAAAAGTTAAAGGGGTTATGTGGGGACCAAAAATTATTATCAGTGTAGTCTCTGCAGAATGTGATACACTCGCTAATATACATTCCGGTCCCCCGTCGCGCTGATTCTGAGATTTTCATAGATTTTTATAGCGCGGCCGGGGGATCGGTAGTCTAGTTGTACAGTCTTCTTTGATGACGACACGACTCTTTGTCACGCTGTACTTTATGTAATCAATGTACTACTGCTCCTGCTTGTACAAGAAGACTGTGCAACTAGACGTCCGGTCCCCGGCAGCGGTATAAAAATCTATGAAAATCTCAGAATCAGCGCGATGGGGGACCGGAATGTATCTGTTACGACGGGGAGGTTTTTTATGCGGCCGTTTTGAAAACGGCCGTGTTTAAAAAACACACGCGAAAAAGATGAGCATGTCACTTCTTCAGCTGTTTTTGGAGTCGTTTTTCATTGACTATAGAAAAACAGCTCCAGGAACGGCAATAAAAAATGCAGCGAAAAACGCGAGTTTGATTAAAAAACCCTAAGCAGCCTCTGATTTTCAGCCGTTTTTAAAGAATCAAGTGTTTTTTGATGCGTTTTTTTAAGCCGTTTTTGGAACTGTTTTTCTATTGACACAATGAAAAACGGCTCCAAAAACGGCTCAAGAAGTGACATGCCCTTCTTTTTACGAGCATTTTTTTACGCGCCGTTTTTTCAAATGGTCGCTTAAAAAACGCCTCGTCTATACAAAATATCGTTTTTCCCATTGAAATCAATGGGCAGATAGATATTTGGACGCGTTCAGCTTCTGTTTTTTCAGGCGTTTTTCGAGGCGTTTACTCCCTGAAAAATGCGTGTGAACGTACCCTAAGATGTAACATGCATTTTTTTGGGTGTTTTTAGTTAGGTTTTTTGTGGCATTTTTTTAGTGCGGTTAGATGTTACTTTAAATTCTATAGTAAACTATAGAATACACTACATACAACTGCGTTTTGATTTGTGGCATTTAGGGCGGGTTCACACATGGCGGAATTCCACTTAAATTCCGCTGCGGACACTCCGCAGCGTTAATCCGCAGCGGAGCCGTTTCTCCATTGACTTTCACTTTAATTTAGCAGTGTTCGTTTACACGATGCGTACAATTCCGCTGCGGAGCATAGGCTGCGGAGCGGAATTTGGTGTCCGCAGCATGCTCTGTCTGTTGCGGAGCAGTGGCGGACTCATGGCGGAATTTCTCCATTGACTTCAATGGAGATTCTAAGTTCCGCAATGAAGTCCGCAGCTGTCATGCACATGTCATGTGTGCTGCGGATGCGTCTTGCTTTTTTAACTTGACATTTCTTCATTCTGGCTGGACCTAGGTATTTCTAGGTCTACAGCCAGACTGAGGAAGTCAATGGGGCTCCCGTAATGACGGGAGCGTTGCTAGGAGACGTCTGTAAATAGTCACTGTCCAGGGTGCTGAAAGAGTTAAGCGATCGGCAGTAACTGTTTCTGCACCCGGGACAGTGACTACCGATCCCAATATACATGTATCTGTAAAAAAACATATAAGTTCATACTTACCGAGAACTCCCTGCGTCTGTCTCCAGTCCGGCCTCCCAGGATGACGTTTCAGTGTAAGTGACGGCTGCAGCCAATCACAGGCCAAGCACAGGCTGCAGCGGTCACATGGACTGGCGCGTCATCCAGGGAGGTCGGGCTGGATGCCGAAAGAGGGACGCGTCACCAAGACAACGGCCGGTAAGTATGAAAATCGTTTACTTTCACTAGGGAAAGTGCTGTCCCTTCTCTCTATCCTGCACTGATAGGGAGAAGGGAAGCACTTTTCCCGCAGTCTGCAGCAGCTAGTCCGCATCAATGTACTGCACATTTTGTGCAGATCCGCTGCAGAATCTGCAACGCAGATTCTGTGCGGCATCGATGCGGACAGTTGCGGAGGAATTCCGCCATGTGTGGTCATGCCCTTATAAGGCAATTTTGTGGTCAGCGGCGTTTTTTTCCAAACACAGCATGCTCTGGGTATGACTTTTTTTTAGGCACTTCAAAAACTCCATATAAAAAGTATGTACAAAATTACACCAAATGAAAAACACCACCGAAAACGTCATAAAAAGAAAGAATTTACAAAAAAAAAAATGCATGTCACATTTTAAAAACGCTGGCGTGTTTAGAAGCGTTTCTTGATGCATTTTTGAACTGCCAGAAAAATTCTGTGTGTGAAGGAGGCCTAAGTATCATATCGTACCTCCTTTTTTTATGGAATTTTTAAAGTCCTATAGAGAAGACTATTGGAAAAACCCCTAAAAAAACTACATACCCAGAGCGTGCTGCGTTTGAAAACACGCCACAGACCACAAAATTGTCTAAAAAACACCACAAACCAAAACGCAGTTTTATTTATTGCTTTATAAAGACTTTAATTTAACATCAAGCCGCACTAAAAAATAAATGCATAAAAAGAGTTAAAAACGCCACGAAGAACCCATAAAAAGCAGCAAAATGCTGCGTGTGAATCTAGCCTTACAATACTGTCCAACTCTACATCTTGCCTCTTAGGCCTCATGCCCACTTCAGCTTGTTTCGTCAGGGTGCTGTCAGTTTTTGTTAACGGATAGCACCCTGACACATTCATTTCAATGGGGCCATGCACACTTCCGTTGTTTTTTGACGGAACAGTCTCAGCCTTTGCATTGATTTGGTTCCGTGAAACAACGGACTGCACACGGAAGCCATCCGTGTGCGGTCCGTGATTTACGGAACCGTCATTAGCGGCCGTTCTACGGCCGACGGAAGTGTGCATGAGGCCTTAGGGTATGTTCAACAACTAAAGTAAAAACGGCTGTAAAATACGGAGCTGTTTTCAAGGGAAAACAGACTCTGATTTTCAGGCATTTTTAAAGCATTAAGGCTGGATTCACACGAGCACATTACGTCCGTAATGGACGGAACGTATTTCGGCCGGAAGACCCGGACCGAACACAGTGCAGGGAGCCGGGATCCTAGCATCATAGTTATGTACGACGCTAGGAGTCCCTGCCTCGCTGCAGGACAACTGTCCCGTACTGAAAACATGATTACAGTACGGGACAGTTGTCCAGCAACGAGGCAGGGACTCCTAGCGTCATACATAACTATGATGCTAGGAAACCGGCTCCCTGCAGTGTGTTTGGTCCGGTACTTGCGGCCGAAATACGTCCGTCAATTACGGACTTAATGACCTCGTGTGAACATACCCTAAACGTTTTTGATGCGTTTTTTTGAGCCGTATTTGGAGCTGTTTTTGTATTGACACAATGAAAAATGACTCCAAAACCGGCTCAAGAATGTGACATGGACTTCTTTTTACGGGGCGTTGCAATGAAACACCGTTTTTTTCCCATTGAAATCAATGGGCAGATGTTTGGAGGCATTCAGCTTGTTTTTTCAGGCGTTTTTCAAGGCGTTTACCCCCCGAAAAAGGCTTGAAAACACTGCGTGTGAACATACCCTAATACTACACATGGAAAACTTCACAAAAGTGTGCAGATGCATCAAAAACTATATTTTTAAAAAATACCCCATTTACGTAGCCAGTTCCTCCCATCAAATGTTTCTCCTCAACTACGTCAGTCTTGTAGGGAATCTATCATCTTTATAAACATGGCATTTGTCAAAAAATATATATATTTTTTTTTATTTTTTAAGTGTCTGAGTAATGGCTACATTTTATAATTGATTAGTAATGCCTTACGACCTCACAAGTGTGTTAAGTGCGGAACGGCTTGACGTGTATAATCAGTTTGGCTTTTCCTCGCACTATTGGCTTTTCTGCTGTGTAGCTTTTAATACATTGATTTATGTTGCTAAGTGTTACGACGTAATGTGGATGCATGACATGACCTTATCGATACCTCCATCAAGACCGCCAGTCATTTACAGCCACCATTGAGTGAGTCTCGCCTTCAGATTAACTCTTATCACTGACAATATACAGGTCGCAATAATCTGGTGATACCTTTATTGGTCATCTGAATAGATTACAAAAAACAAGTTTTGAAGATCTCGGCACCAGGTATAATCTAATGATGCCAGATGATGAGACCCGAGCTTGTCTCCTGCCTCGAAACACTACAAAACTCTGCTGGTATTATAGAGGTTAGGTAGGCATAATGATAAGTATTAGGAAAACCTTTATCGTATTATGCAATTTCTAATGTAATTTGTATTTCAGCTACTTAAAGTCTATGTAAACCTTGGAAAACTATATATATATATTTTTATAAAACAGTCTATCAGTGTGTTTGGTGCAATTTTCTAATTACTTTTTATTAAGAATAATTTTTAATTTTTGAGATACAGCTGCTTTGTATTCTGTATACAGATCAGCTGTATCTAGTGCTGAGACCTGAATCAGTCAGGTCAGCGGGACTGACGGGTTCAGTGACAGCAGGACACGCAGGATCCACCTGTTATCCATCACAGTTATGAACGTAAATGTAATCGTTAACAGCTCTATTCTACATGACAGAGACACGCAGGACTCGCTGACACTGAACCCGTCAGTCCTGCTGACCTGACGGATTCAGGTCTCACCGCAAGATGCAGCTGCTCTGTACACAGGATACAAAAGCAGCTGTATCTCAAAAAGTAAAAATATTTTTTACTAAAATGTAATTACAAAGTTGCACCAATCACACTGACACATTTTTATTTAAAAAAAATTAGAATTTTCAAAGGTGTACATAGCCTATAAGAGCTCTGCTTGTAGTCAGTGAAAGGAAAAATTAATTGTATACATTCATACCTGTCCTGATCAAGAATTACTGACACAAGGGTGTTAATCTGGCTATACACTTTGATCGTTTGGCCGACAGCTATTCCTCCCAACTCTCCCATACACATGCACACTCGGATCGGCCGAGTGTGCGTGTGTTTTCAAAAAGGAGAAGCAGCTTATCTACTAACGAACAAAAGGATCAGGCATGTTGAAATTCAAAATGCTCGACCATTTTCTACCCCAACATCTGCCGTTAGGGGAGAGTCGGACGCCGCAATAAACATTAGATGGTTGGCCGGTCCCACCAAAATTGGCAGGTTCGGCCGAGATACATCTAATGTGTAAGGCCAGCTAAAGGGAGAGTTCAGACGTGGCGGAATTGTTGTTGAATTCCACTGCGGACAGTCTGCAATGGAAATCTGCAGCAGATATTTTTTCCATTGTTTTCTACACCTGTCTAGGTAACTTAATTCAGACATTGCGGAAAATAAGTGCGGAATTTAGGCTGCGGTGCAGAATTTTCATTCCGCAGCATACATGCCCGCCAGTAAAGAAGCAGCAGGTTTTTTCACTGCAGATTTCAGCCTTTGCAACGCAAAGGCTGAAATCCGTGGCATGTGTGCCGTGATATCCGCAACGTTTGAATTACGTGTCAAATATGCAAATGTTGCTGCAGATTCGTTGCGTACTTTCCGTGAATTTGCAGCGGAAAAATTCTGCCACGTCTGAACATGCCCTTATTGTATAAGCCTATCAGTGTATCAGCCATGCCCTTGTGTCAGTTGGACAGAATTAAGAATGTTTTCAGCCGTTGAATGAAGACATGTTTTGTGTGACTGACAGCAGGCAGAGATCTTGATAATGGTGAGGAGTTACTTTTAATTATACAATGAGGAAGTGTTAGGCTGGGTTCACACGTGGCGGAATTTCACTTAAATTCCGCTGCGGACACTCCGCAGCGTTAATCCGCAGCGGAGCCGTTTGTCCATTGACTTACACTTTAATTTAGCAGTGTTCGTTTAGACGAGGCGTAAAATTCCGCTGCGGAGCATAGGCTGCGGAGCGGAATTTGGTGTCCGCAGCATGCTCTGTCTGTTGCGGAGCAGTGGCGGACTCATGGCGGAATTTCTCCATTGACTTCAATGGAGATTCTAATTTCTGCAATGAAGTCCGCAGCTGTCATGCACATGTTATGTGTGCTGCGGATGCGTCTTGCTTTTTTAACTTGACATTTCTTCATTCTGGCTGGACCTATGTATTTCTAGGTCTACAGCCAGACTGAGGAAGTCAATGGGGCTCCCGTAATGACGGGAGCGTTGCTAGGAGACGTCTGTAAATAGTCACTGTCCAGGGTGCTGAAAGAGTTAAGCGATCGGCAGTAACTGTTTCTGCACCCGGGACAGTGACTACCGATCCAAATATACAGCTATCTGTAAAAAAAAATGAAGTTCATACTTACCGAGAACTCCCTGCTTCTGTCTCCAGTCCGGCTTCCCAGGATGACGTTTCAGTCTAAGTGACGGCTGCAGCCAATCACAGGCTAATAACAGGCTGCAGCGGTCACATGGACTGCCGCGTCATCCAGGGAGATCGGGCTGGATGCCGAAGGAGGGACGCGTCACCAAGACAACGGGCGGTAAGTATGAATTTCTTTGACTTTCACAAGGTGCTGTCCCTTCTCTCTATCCTGCACTGATAGGGAGAAGGGAAGTACTTTTACCGCAGTCCGCAGTAGCTAGTCCGCATCAATTTACTGCACATTTTGTGCAGATCCGCAGCAGAATCTGCAACGCAGATTCTGTGCGGCATTGATGCGGACAGTTGCGGAGGAAATCCGCCACGTGTGGTCATGCCCTTATTAACATAAAACTGCAGCGTCCGTGACATGGGTTCGATACCTGTACAAGATATAGGGTTTGGAAGTTCATCCTGAGATTTGATGCAAATAATAATTGGACAAGAAGACCTGCAATGGATTCCTTACATGTTCCAGTAATACAGTAATAAACCAACTGGCTTGGCATCTTATCAAATAGTGGCCAACTAGTGTGTAAGTTCCAGTAGGGTATTGAATGTGATTGAATACATATTCTATATACTTCTGCAGAATATATTGGGAATACAAACTCTATACACATCGGCGAATAGGTTGTGAATACTTACTGAATACTCTTCTGCAGAATATGCTGTGAATACATACTCTATACACATGTAGAATATGTTGGGAATGCATTATTCATACACATCTCAAGAATATGTTGTGAATATATATGCTATAAACATCTACAGAATATATTGTGAATACATACTCCATACATCTCGGCAGAATATGTTGGGAATATATATTATATATACACACCTCTGTCAAATATGCTGTGAATACAAACTCATATCTGCACATTTTGTCGGGAATACATACTCTATACACATCTGAAGAATATGTTGGGAACACATACCCTATACACATCTACAGAATATGTTGGGAATACATACCCTATACAAATCTGTAGAATATGTTGGGAACACATACTCTATACACATCTGCAGAATATGTTGGGAATACATACCCTATACACATCTGTAGAATATGTTGGGAACACATACTCTATACACATCTGTAGAATATGTTGGGAATACATACTCTATACACATCTGTAGAATATGTTGTGAATACATACTCTATACACATCTGTAGAATATGTTGGGAACACATACTCTATACACAACTGTAGAATATGTTGGGAACACATACTCTATACACATCTGCAGAATATGTCGGGAACACATACTCTATACACATCTGTAGAATATGTTGGGAATACATACTCTATACACATCTGTAGAATGTTGTTAATACATACCCTATACACATCTGTAGAATATGTTGGGAATACATACCCTATACACATCTGTAGAATATGTTGGGAACACATACTCTATACACAACTGTAGAATATGTTGGGACTACATACCCTATACACATCTGTAGAATATGTTGGGAACACATACTCTATACACATCTGTAGAATATGTCGGGAACACATACTCTATACACAACTGTAGAATATGTTGGGAATACATACCCTATACACATCTGTAGAATATGTTGGGAACACATACTCTATACACATCTATAGAATATGTTGGGAATACATACTCTATACACATCTGCAGAATATGTTGGGAACACATACTCTATACACATCTGCAGAATATGTTGGGAATACATACCCTATACACATCTGTAGAATATGTTGGGAACACATACTCTATACACATCTGCAGAATATGTTGGGAATACATACCCTATACACATCTGTAGAATATGTTGGGAACACATACTCTATACACAACTGTAGAATATGTTGGGAACACATACTCTATACACAACTGTAGAATATGTTGGGAACACATACTCTATACACATCTGTAGAATATGTCGGGAACACATACTCTATACACATCTGTAGAATATGTTGGGAACACATACTCTATACACATCTGTAGAATATGTTGGGAACACATACTCTATACACATCTGTAGAATATGTCGGGAACACATACTCTATACACATCTGTAGAATATGTCGGGAACACATACTCTATACACATCTGTAGAATATGTTGGGAATACATACCCTATACACATCTGTAGAATATGTTGGGAATACATACTCTATACACATCTGTAGAATATGTTGGGAACACATACTCTATACACAACTGTAGAATATGTTGGGACTACATACCCTATACACATCTGTAGAATATGTTGGGAACACATACTCTATACACATCTGTAGAATATGTTGGGAATACATACCCTATACACATCTGTAGAATATGTTGGGAACACATACTCTATACACAACTGTAGAATATGTTGGGAATACATACTCTATACACATCTGCAGAATATGTTGGGAATACATACCCTATACACATCTGTAGAATATGTTGGGAACACATACTCTATACACATCTGTAGAATATTTTGGGAACACATACTCTATACACATCTGTAGAATATGTTGGGAATACATACCCTATACACATCTGTAGAATATGTCAGGAACACATACTCTATACACATCTGCAGAATATGTTGGGAATACATACCCTATACACATCTGTAGAATATGTTGGGAATACATACTCTATACACATCTGTAGAATATGTTGGGAATACATACCCTATACACATCTGTAGAATATGTTGGGAACACATACTCTATACACATCTGTAGAATATGTTGGGAACACATACTCTATACATCTGCAGAATATGTTGGGAATACATACTCTATACACATCTGCAGAATATGTTGGGAATACATACTCTATACACATCTGCAGAATATGTTGGGAACACATACTCTATACACATCTGTAGAATATGTTGGGAATACATACCCTATACACATCTGTAGAATATGTCGGGAACACATACTCTAAACACATCTGCAGAATATGTTGGGAATACATACTCTATACACATCTACAGAATATGTTGGGAACACATACTCTATACACATCTGTAGAATATGTTGGGAACACATACTCTATACACATCTGTAGAATATGTTGGGAATACATACTCTATACACATCTGTAGAATATGTTGGGAACACATACTATATACACATCTGCAGAATATGTTGGGAATACATACTCTATACATCTGTAGAATATGTTGGGTACACATACTCTATACACATCTGCAGAATATGTTGGGAATACATACTCTATACACATCTGCAGAATATGTTGGGAACACATACTCTATACACATCTGTAGAATATGTCGGGAACACATACTCTATACACATCTGTAGAATATGTTGGGAATACATACCCTATACACATCTGTAGAATATGTCAGGAACACATACTCTATACACATCTGCAGAATATGTTGGGAATACATACCCTATACACATCTGTAGAATATGTTGGGAATACATACTCTATACACATCTGTAGAATATGTTGGGAATACATACCCTATACACATCTGTAGAATATGTTGGGAACACATACTCTATACACATCTGTAGAATATGTTGGGAACACATACTCTATACATCTGCAGAATATGTTGGGAATACATACTCTATACACATCTGCAGAATATGTTGGGAATACATACTCTATACACATCTGCAGAATATGTTGGGAACACATACTCTATACACATCTGTAGAATATGTTGGGAATACATACCCTATACACATCTGTAGAATATGTCGGGAACACATACTCTAAACACATCTGCAGAATATGTTGGGAATACATACTCTATACACATCTACAGAATATGTTGGGAACACATACTCTATACACATCTGTAGAATATGTTGGGAACACATACTCTATACACATCTGTAGAATATGTTGGGAATACATACTCTATACACATCTGTAGAATATGTTGGGAACACATACTATATACACATCTGCAGAATATGTTGGGAATACATACTCTATACATCTGTAGAATATGTTGGGTACACATACTCTATACACATCTGCAGAATATGTTGGGAATACATACTATATATACACACCTCTGTCAAATACGCTGTGAATACAAACTGATATCTGCACATTTTGTCGGGAACACATACTCTATACACATCTGTAGAATATGTTGGGAATACATACCCTATACACATCTGTAGAATATGTTGGGAACACATACTCTATACACATCTGCAGAATATGTTGGGAACACATACTCTATACACATCTGCAGAATATGTTGGGAATACATACCCTATACACATCTGCAGAATATGTTGGGAACACATACTCTATACACAACTGTAGAATATGTTGGGAACACATACTCTATACACAACTGTAGAATATGTTGGGAACACATACTCTATACACATCTGTAGAATATGTCGGGAACACATACTCTATACACATCTGTAGAATATGTTGCGAATACATACTCTATACACATCTGTAGAATGTTGTTAATACATACCCTATACACATCTGTAGAATATGTTGGGAATACATACCCTATACACATCTGTAGAATATGTTGGGAACACATACTCTATACACAACTGTAGAATATGTTGGGAATACATACTCTATACACATCTGTAGAATGTTGTTAATACATACCCTATACACATCTGTAGAATATGTTGGGAATACATACTCTATACACATCTGTAGAATGTTGTTAATACATACCCTATACACATCTGTAGAATATGTTGGGAACACATACTCTATACACATCTGTAGAATATGTTGGGAACACATACTCTATACACATCTGTAGAATATGTTGGGAATACATACTCTATACACATCTGCAGAATATGTTGGGAATACATACTCTATACACATCTGCAGAATATGTTAGGAATACATACTCTATACACATCTGTAGAATATGTTGGGAATACATACCCTATACACATCTGTAGAATATGTTGGGAATACATACTCTATACACATCTGTAGAATGTTGTTAATACATACCCTATACACATCTGTAGAACATGTTGGGAACACATACTCTATACACATCTACAGAATATGTTGGGAACACATACTCTATACACATCTGTAGAATATGTTGGGAACACATACTCTATACACATCTGTAGAATATGTTGGGAATACATAACCTATACACATCTGTAGAATATGTTGGGAACACATACTCTATACACATCTGTAGAATATGTTGGGAACACATACTCTATACACATCTGTAGAATATGTTGGGAATACATAACCTATACACATCTGTAGAATATGTTGGGAACACATACTCTATACACATCTGTAGAATATGTTGGGAATACATACCCTATACACATCTGTAGAATATGTTGGGAACACATACTCTATACACAACTGTAGAATATGTTGGGAGCACATACTATATACACATCTGTAGAATATGTCGGGAACACATACTCTAAACACATCTGCAGAATATGTTGGGAATACATACCCTATACACATCTGTAGAATATGTTGGGAACACATACTCTATACAAAACTGTAGAATATGTTGGGAACACATACTATATACACATCTGTAGAATATGTCGGGAACACATACTCTAAACACATCTACAGAATATGTTGGGAATACATACTCTATACACATCTGTAAAATATGTTGGGAACACATACTCTATACACATCTGTAAAATATGTTGGGAACACATACTCTATACACATCTGTAGAATATGTTGGGAACACATACTCTATACACATCTGTAGAATTTGTCGGGAACACATACTCTAAACACATCTGCAGAATATGTTGGGAATACATACTCTATACACATCTACAGAATATGTTGGGAACACATACTCTATACACATCTGTAGAATATGTTGGGAACACATACTCTATACACATCTGTAAAATATGTTGGGAACACATACTCTATACACATCTGTAGAATATGTTGGGAATACATACTCTATACACATCTGTAGAATATGTTGGGAACACATACTCTATACACATCTGTAGAATATGTCGGGAATACATACTCTATACACATCTGCAGAATATGTTGGGAACACATACTCTATACACATCTGTAGAATATGTTGGGAACACTTACTCTATACACATCTGTAGAATATGTTGGGAACACATACTCTATACACATCTGTAGAATATGTCGGGAACACATACTCTAAACACATCTGCAGAATATGTTGGGAATACATACTCTATACACATCTACAGAATATGTTGGGAACACATACTCTATACACATCTGTAGAATATGTCGGGAACACATACTCTAAACACATCTGCAGAATATGTTGGGAATACATACTCTATACACATCTACAGAATATGTTGGGAACACATACTCTATACACATCTGTAGAATATGTTGGGAACACATACTCTATACACATCTGTAAAATATGTTGGGAACACATACTCTATACACATCTGTAGAATATGTTGGGAATACATACTCTATACACATCTGTAGAATATGTTGGGAACACATACTCTATACACATCTGTAGAATATGTCGGGAATACATACTCTATACACATCTGCAGAATATGTTGGGAACACATACTCTATACACATCTGTAGAATATGTTGGGAACACATACTCTATACACATCTGTAGAATATGTCGGGAACACATACTCTAAACACATCTGCAGAATATGTTGGGAATACATACTCTATACACATCTGCAGAATATGTTGGGAACACATACTCTATACACATCTGTAGAATATGTTGGGAACACATACTCTATACACATCTGTAAAATATGTTGGGAACACATACTCTATACACATCTGTAGAATATGTTGGGAATACATACTCTATACACATCTGTAGAATATGTTGGGAACACATACTCTATACACATCTGTAGAATATGTCGGGAATACATACTCTATACACATCTGCAGAATATGTTGGGAACACATACCCTATACACATCTGTAGAATATGTTGGGAACACATTCTATACACATCTGCAGAATATGTTGGGAATACATACTCTATACACATCTGTAGAATATGTTGGGAATACATACCCTATACACATCTGCAGAATATGTTGGGAATACATACCCTATACACATCTGTAGAATATGTTGGGAATACATACTCTATACACATCTGCAGAATATGTTGGGAATACATACTCTATACATCTGTAGAATATGTTGGGTACACATACGCTATACACATCTGTAGAATATGTTGGGAACACATACTCTATACACATGTAGAATATGTTGGGAATGCATTATTCATACACATCTCAAGAATATGTTGTGAATATATATGCTATAAACATCTACAGAATATATTGTGAATACATACTCCATACATCTCGGCAGAATATGTTGGGAATATATATTATATATACACACCTCTGTCAAATATGCTGTGAATACAAACTCATATCTGCACATTTTGTCGGGAATACATACTCTATACACATCTGCAGAATATGTTTGGAATACATACCCTATACACATCTGTAGAATATGTTGGGAATACATACCCTATACACATCTGTAGAATATGTTGGGAACACATACTCTATACACAACTGTAGAATATGTTGGGAATACATACCCTATACACATCTGTAGAATATGTTGGGAACACATACTCTATACACATCTGTAGAATATGTCGGGAACACATACTCTATACACATCTGCAGAATAAGTTCGGAATACATACCCTATACACATCTGTAGAATATGTTGGGAATACATACTCTATACACATCTGTAGAATGTTGTTAATACATACCCTATACACATCTGTAGAATATGTTGGGAATACATACTCTATACACATCTGTAGAATATGTTGGGAATACATACTCTATACACAACTGTAGAATATGTTGGGAATACATACCCTATACACATCTGTAGAATAATGTTGGGAACACATACTCTATACACATCTGTAGAATATGTTGGGAACACATACTCTATACACAACTGTAGAATATGTTGGGAACACATACTCTATACACATCTGTAGAATATGTCTCGAATACATACTCTATACACATCTGCAGAATATGTTGGGAATACATACCCTATACACATCTGTAGAATATGTTGGGAATACATACTCTATACACATCTGTAGAATATATTGGGATCACATACTCTATACACAACTGTAGAATATGTTGGGAATACATACCCTATACACATCTGTAGAATATGTTGGGAACACATACTCTATACACAACTGTAGAATATGTTGGGAACACATACTCTATACACATCTGCAGAATATGTCGGGAACACATACTCTATACACATCTGTAGAATGTTGTTAATACATACCCTATACACATCTGTAGAATATGTTGGGAATACATACCTTATACACATCTGTAGAATATGTCGGGAACACATACTCTAAACACATCTGCAGAATATGTTGGGAATACATACTCTATACATCTGTAGAATATGTTGGGTACACATACTCTATACACATCTGCAGAATATGTTGGGAATACATACTATATATACACACCTCTGTCAAATACGCTGTGAATACAAACTCATATCTGCACATTTTGTCGGGAACACATACTCTATACACATCTGTAGAATATGTTGGGAATACATACCCTATACACATCTGTAGAATATGTTGGGAACACATACTCTATACACATCTGTAGAATATGTTGGGAATACATACCCTATACACATCTGTAGAATATGTTGGGAACACATATTCTATACACATCTGCACAATATGTTGGGAATACATACTATATATATACACCTCTGTCAAATATGCTGTGAATACAAACGCATATCTGCACATTTTGTCGGGAATACATACTCTATACACATCAGTAGAATATGTTGGGAACACATACTCTATACACATCTGTAGAATATGTTGGGAATACATACTCTATACACATCTGTAGAATGTTGTTAATACATACTCTATACACATCTGGAGAATATGTTGGGAACACATACTCTATACACATCTGTAGAATGTTGGGAATACATACTCTATACACATCTGTAGAATGTTGGGAATACATACTCTATACATCTGTAGAATATGTTTGGAACACATGCTCTATACACATCTGTAGAATATGTTGGGAACACATACTCTATACACATCTGTAAAATATGTTGGGAATACATACTCTATACACATCTGTAGAATATGTTGGGAACATGTACGCTATACACATCTGTAGAATATGTTGGGAACACATACTCTATACACATCTGTAGAATATGTTGGGAACACATACTATATACACATCTACAGAATATGTTGGGAATACATACTCTATACACATCTGTAGAATATGTTAAACACATACTCTATACACCTATCCAGAATTTGATATGAATATATACTATATAAACACCTCTGCAGAATATCTTGTGACTATATACTCGATGTACCTCTAAAGAATATGTTGATAATACATACTTTATACACCTCTGTAGAATATGTTGGGAACACATACTCTATACACATCTGTAGAATATGTAGGGAATATAAACTTTACACACCTCTGATACATATATAATAAGCATAATAATTAGCCACTGTATTTTTACATGACTCTATACACCTATCCATTATATGTCGGGAACACATACTCAACACATCTGCAGAATATATTGTGAATACATACTCTATACACATCTGCAGAACATGTTGTATATATATATATATATATATATATATATATATATATATATATATATATATATACATATATATATTCTTTATACCTGTCCAGGATATGTTAGGAATACATACCATTTATACACCTCTGTAAAATAGGTTGGGAATACATACTCTATACACATCTGCAGAATATGTGGTGAATACATACTCTAAATATCTCTGCAGAATATGTTGTTAATACATACTCTATACACATCTACATAATATCTTGTGAATACATACCTTATACACCTTTGCAGAAAAGGTTTGGAATATATACTCAATACACTTTTGCAGAATATGTTGGGAACACATACTCTATACACATCTACAGAATATGTTGGGAACACATACTCTATACACATCTGTAGAATATGTTGAGAACACATACTCTATACACATCTGCAGAATATGTTGGGAACACATACTCTATACACATCTGCAGAATATGTTGGGAACACATACTCTATACACATCTGCAGAATATGTTGGGAACACATACTCTATACACATCTACAGAAAATGTTGGGAACACATACTCTATACACATCTACAGAAAATGTCGGGAACACATACTCTATACACATCTACAGAAAATGTTGGGAACACATACTCTATACACATCTACAGAATATGTTGGGAACACATACTCTATACACATCTGTAGAATATGTTGGGAACACATACTCTATACACATCTGTAGAATATGTTGGGAATACATACTCTATACACATCTGTAGAATATGTTGGGAACACATACTCTATACACATCTACAGAAAATGTTGGGAACACATACTCTATACACATCTGTAGAATATGTTGGGAACACATACTCTATACACATCTGTAGAATATGTTGGGAACACATACTCTATACACATCTGTAGAATATGTTGGGAATACATACTCTATACACATCTACAGAAAATGTTGGGAACACATACTCTAAACACATCTGCAGAATATGTTGGGAATACATACTCTATACACATCTACAGAATATGTTGGGAACACATACTCTATACACATCTGTAGAATATGTTGGGAACACATACTCTATACACATCTGTAGAATATGTTGGGAATACATACTCTATACACATCTGTAGAATATGTTGGGAATACATACTCTATACACATCTGTAGAATATGTTGGGAACACATACTCTATACACATCTACAGAAAATGTTGGGAACACATACTCTATACACATCTGTAGAATATGTTGGGAACACATACTCTATACACATCTGCAGAATATGTTGGGAATACATACTCTATACACATCTACAGAAAATGTTGGGAACACATACTCTATACACATCTACAGAAAATGTTGGGAATACATAGTCTATATACCTTGGGAACACATACTCTATACACATCTGTAGAATATGTTGGGAATACATACTCTATACACATATGTAGAATATGTTGTGAATACATACTTTATACGCCTTTGAGAGATATATATATATATATATATATATATATATATATATATTAAGCACAATTATTAGCCTCTGTATTTTCACATGACCACGCAGTGCCAATCAGCAGTCTTCAGACCATACCTTCAGTTTCAATGATAATGAAGTTGCAGTCGATTTTGGCCAAACATGATTCAAAACATACACAGAGAAGGATTGTTTTGTGGATCAGATATGTTGATAAATCTTTGTTCTGTTGTATTTTTCTCATTGAAAGTTGAAATATGGAATTCTTAAGTCAATGTAAGATCTCTGATGTTTTTACTTGCGATACATATGGGGTCCAAAGATGGGTAGATGTTTCAGTTTTTGGTATTCGGGAGACATCGTCCCATTTTATCCTTCCGTGCTTTAACCCATTTGATATGTTAGTGTTTTGAGCACAATAATACGTTACTCCAGTTATATCTGATATTTGCCTTTGTAGTATTATTAGACTGATTGTGCCTAGACTTATATAAAACGGGAATGCCATTTTTAGTTGTGACCTCTTCACACCGTTGATTTAAGTTGCTGGTACTACAGGGACAAGAGTCTTATGTGATATCTCCAGTTTGAAGAAGTCATCAGCTTAACGCCATTGAACCGAACCCGTCCAGAATATATTCACACCATGAAAGTGACACTGACGCCACACTATATTTAATTAGCAGTTAAAAATTAACTTTTACCATTTCTTTTTTTTTTCTTACACAAACTCAATTATTTGTCATGGTGTGTGACATTTTATTCCAACAGTCAAATGTTGTGTTAAGATATATATTTTTTTCCATGTAAACATTGTGTGTTTGTATGGGTGTTTATGTATGTGTATATATATATATATATATATATATATATATATATATATATATTACACATGTATATACATATATATATATATATACACACACATATATATATATATATATATATATATACACACATATATATATATAAAATAAAATTCCTTTAATCCGGCATTAATAGAACTTGATAGGTGTCGAGTACTCAAATATTCTGTCTTATTGGACAGTTATAGACAATTATAGCAAATTTACATGTACGGCTGGATTCACACATGCCGTTTCTTTTAGCCTAAGGCCCCATGCACACGACCGTAAAAATTATCCGTAATTGCGGACCGTAATACGGTCTGCAATTACGGACCCATCCACTTCTATTGGCCGTGGACACCTTTCCATATCGCTACGGATAGGTATCCGTGCCGTAGAAGTGTACCGCGAAAGATTGGACATGTCCTATCTTTTGCGTTTTACGGACTGTGCTCCCATACTTTGTATGGGAGGACGGGCCGAGAATGCGGGCTGTGGCCCGCGGTGCCCACAATTGGGGGCCGTGATTACGGGCACGGCCGTGTGCATGAGGCCTAACTGAAATGGATACGATAGAGAGAAGTATTTCTTTCAGGCCCCATGCACACGATCGTATTTTCATCTATCCCGAAATACTGTCCGTAAATACAGATTCGTAGTCATCTGTATTTTAACTTTATATACGGATCCTTAAAAGAAAGGGAGGCTGCAAATTATGTCACCAACATGTTGCATAGCAACGCTTCCGTAAATACGGACGGTTTACGGATGCACATCCATAGACGTCCGTATTTACGGAAGCTCCCATAGACTGCTATTGGCATGTCTGTGCCGTAGTTACGGCCAAAAAAAGGACATGTTCTATAATTTTTTGAGCACGGACACCTCTCCGTAAATAAAAGGAAAGGTGTCTGTAGCCAATAGAACTGTATGGGTCCGTAATTACGGGTCGTAATTACGGATGCAAAATATGGTCATGTGATTGGGGCCTTAGGCTGGATTCACACATGCAGATTTTGGTGCAGTTGTTTTAGCCAACCAGAGAGGAAGACAAAAAAAAAAATAATGGTCTATTCACACAGTGCAGTTAAATTTCAGGTTTATTGCTGCAGTGATAAAAAAAAATTGTGCCTTGGTATTGGCAGAATTTAGCAAAAACCTGGCAACTTGACTGCATTATATGATTATACTCTATGTTCTTTGTTTGGATCTAATCCTGGCTTTGCCTGAAAAGAAGGACACAAAAAAACTGCATGTGTGAATCTAGCCTAAGAGGAGATAGCTGAAAATAAGTCATGAGTGGATCCAAAAGAAAAGTATAAGTGTAAGGCCGGAATCACACATACAATTTTGATGCGGTTTTTGTGGCAATGTTTGGCTCAATTTTTTTGAGGCAATGCCAGAAGTGGATCCAAAAGGAAGGAAAGGTATAAAGAAAAGACTGACGTATCTCCTTTCTTTTGGGTCCACTTCTGTGTTTGGCTCAAAAAACTGGGCCAAAAACTGCCTCAAAAACGTCATTAAAAAACTGTATGTGTGATCCTGGCCTAAGGCTGGTATCACACATGCTATTTTTGGTGTAGTTTTTATAGCAAAAGCCAGGAATGGATCCAAAAATTAGAAGAAATATAAATTCTTCCTTTAGAATTTCCCCCCTTCATTATCCACTCCTGGCATTGGCTAAAAAAAACTGCACCTAAAATTGCATCAAAAACTACACCAAAAAAGGCATTAAAAATGCACCCAAAACTGCATCAAAAAACGCAATTCTCAATCTGGTCTTGTGTTTTTAAACTAAAGATGTGTCAATAGATTATGAGACTTTCTGGATTATTTGATGCCGGATTATGGCCAGTTTTACACACACCGTTTTGATGCAGTTTTTGCGGCAATTTTTGGCTCCGTTTTTTGAGCCAAAGCCAAAAGTGGATCTCAGAGGAAGCAAAGGTATAAAATAAAAATTTATGTATCTCCTTTCTTTTGTGTCCACTTCTGTGTTATATATTTTTTGGTCATAGATTTTGAACCCAAAAAAAAAATAGAATATATATGTTTCATATGACTAGGTGAAGAGAACAGAAGAGGAAGAAGCATAATTTCATCAAGTTTAATGTCCAATTTATTTTTCTTTTTTATAACTTGAAAACTGGAACAAGCTTTGTTTCAAACGAGCGTACAAATGAAATGGCTGACACATGCTGAACTCAACAATGAGACAGTACGGTTAAAGAAAGACCATATTCTTGTACAGATAAAGAAACAATAAATATTTCACCTAGCCATGTTGAAAAGACCTCTAGCCGTCCCAACATTTATCCATAATAAAAAAAAAAAAAGTGCTCGTTTTTCAAACAGAGCGCAAATACCAAGCAATAATAAATAGTTTCAAACTTGTAGTAAAAGACAAAAACCTCCAAAACAACAAAAGCTCATACAATAATAGAAAAAGGTAATAAAAATATTTCGCCTTGCCGTACAAATGCAAACAACTTAACCAACATTTAATTTTGCTTTGCAGTTCTGAAATTACAAAGAGCACCGTTATGATGAGGCTGCCTGCAATAAACAAAATGGCGGACTGTCTTTTACCATGGGCTGCGATGAAATGCTATTGACCGCTAAAAGGGACACGAAAGAAAACTACGAGAGCAGGAGTTTGCTAATTGTGCTTCAAAAAACGTGGGAGAGGGGATAGTTATTTTATCCCAAAAATATCACTTTTGTGCTTGTTGATTTGACCTATGAATACCCGTTAAGTGTGGCACGTAAGATGTTGGTGAAGAAACGGGGTTCCACATTTGCTGGTGACGTTACAATTTCATCGAATGACTTCGTTGGAGATTCAACTTTTTGTGTGGGGCATTCATAATCCATTGGCTTGGCCGGAAGGGCATTTTGATTTCAAAAAGGCAATGAGCCTGCACATTTTAGTGTTCCCAAAACTGGGTAATTATGGGGGAAAAAAAAATCAGAATTTCATCTCAGCCCATCAAACATTCAGGATTTTTTTTATGGAATGTACAAAAAGGATTGAAAAGCAAAGCAGATGCTAATGGACTGGCAAGACCAGGGTTCATGTTACGTCCTGTTCTGACAGGGGATGGCGTGGTTGTGCCTGGACCATATAGCATATTAATACAGTAGGTTTTGTGTTCTCCTCTAACTGGTTTGAGTTATCTAAGTACAACTTATAGGGAGAAAGGATATGATGTAGGATGGAGCAAAACTCTCTATAAGAGGTTTTCTGGAAACTTCACAGGTATGTGGAATGTTCCTGTAATTTTTATACAAAAATTTTTATATTATTTTACACTGGTCATCAGTACCAATCATTCAATACCTGCTAAGGCCTTGATACAAGGTCCAGGCACCCTATAGATTGTTACATCCCTGTAGGAACAGTACTTATTTTGTAGGCTAATAATGAAAAAATGTACAACTAATATTTACCGGTGAACAAAATATTTCAGTTGATTTCTTTTTGATTACCGAGAAGTCGTTAAAGAACTTCTTTTCTGTACAGTAGGACTTAAATTACAAATGCTTTATTTATTTTGTATTTTTTTTAATTATTTTTTTTTTTCAATATTTTATCCTGCCAAATTAAAAAAATATATTATGGCAGCCTGTTTATTTTATTTTTTCAAATTCACTAACAAAAAGGTACATTTAATCCTTTTAAAAGGACAAGCGTACAGTTAAAAAATTACAAGCTCCGGTAAAAATACAGCAAGTGCCTACATCATGTGAACCAATCAATATCAATATCCATTCCAGAAGAGACGGGGGGAAGAGGATAGGGAATAAAATTAAGCACAGTTCAGAAACGTGGTTTTTTTTTTTTCTGCAAAGCAATAACAATATTAAGCACTTTTTTTCTACTTACTTTTTCTACATGGTGTAGCAATCACCTTTTAATCCCCAAATACAAGTTTCTATACAGTTTGAAATAAAAAAAAAATAACACCCAAGGCAGGAAAATAAGTACTAAAACTCAGACTTTACAATTACAGTGACAAGAACAATGTTATAGACCCACCATTTAAGTTTTTTTTTTTTTACTGCAACATTTTTTCAAGGATTTTTTTTTTTTCTGGTTTTGTTAAATGCCCAGGCATTCTCCATTATTACAAATACTGGTCCACTTTTACAGTAATCAAGAAATTTTAATATATATAATATATACTAAAACCCCGTCACCAAAAAAAAAAAAAAAAAAAAAAAAAGCAAAAATAAACAATATACACATGGCCATTATGGCATTTTTTTTAAACCTATTAAGCAAACCTTGAAAAGAAATGATCGTCCAAACACACATACACACAATTATTTCTTTTTTTCTTTTACCCTTGTACGTATTGAATACTGTAAACGTATTTTAAGACAGAGTGCACTAAATTGAACGATAGAAAAAAAAAAAAAAAAAAAAATAGCAGTTGTTCCTGAATTGTTTTTTTTTTCCCCATTCAACGATATCTGGTAAGTTGTGTCATTTCATTTTCAATTCAGCAGTAAATCATTTTCATTCCGTTTTCTAAGCAGCGTTGTCCTGAAAAGAAACATAGCTGATAATAAATCAGCCAGAGAAGGTTCGAACTTGTGCTGAGTAAACATCTTCGTTAGATTGGGTCTTATGGCATTATCGTGTCCACACTATCGTCAACCAGATTTTTTTTTTTTTGTTTAATAAGTAAATGTGGCTTTTGATTTTTTTTGTGTTTTTTTAAAGAAATGTACTTTTCTCGTATTACTATTTTAAAAGTCCTTTTTTTTTTTTTTTTGTTTCACAAAAAATGTTTTGCATTTTGTCTCAAGAGACTCACATAGGAAGATCAGTTTTCAAGGCACTCACAAAAAATTCGAATGGCAGTAGACAAACCGTCCAATAAATTATATATATATTCTTTTTATAGTGCCAGCGTTGTGAATGCCATGCTTAGCAACACTGGCACTTAATCTCAGGTGTTCCCTTATAGAGTTCAACCCGCCATCGGGTTGCGTAGGAGAATAGGCTGTAATTTCTTGTTCAGAAGCCATGGAAAACAGAGAAACTCAAGTTTTTTTTTTTTTTTTGTTTTTTTAAAGTGCGGTCAACAAAATTAAAATGGGTAACCTTTTGATCTCTGCTGTCCTCCTGATGCACGCAAAAGAAAAAAAGAAAACAAAAATGGAAAAAGGATCTTAAAAGCAGGAGTCATTATCGGAATTTGCAATTATTTAGAATAAATAACATGTTGAAATTCATAGTCCACAATATTACAAATGACATAACGGTAATAAACTGCAATGATGACCCTTCAGCCTTTCAGCACTGAGCGGACTGCAAAACACTGCAGGTGGGTTCAGAGTTTCAAGAATAACAGTGCATCTCGCTGCATTTGCTGGCTAGAGTGACTCGCAACGCGAAGCCCATGGAGCTGGGGTGGCGGAGCACTTAAGCCGCAAAAAATAATTTGTACATGAAGCAGATTGCTTTCGAGCTGGGACACTTCTTCAAGTTATGCCTCTGATAAAATTCCCACGTAGGTGGAAAGTTAAGACTATTTTTGGAAAATTTCCCTTTTTTTTTTTTTTGTTTTTGAGGTGTAACCCCAAGATTCTTAAGTAAAGATTCTTGAGTTTTAGGTTGCATTTTAACTGTTGCGTATAAGATCCTACCATGCAATTAAAATTAAGTGCTAAAAATATTAAAGATTGTAATCCGCTGTGTAAATAATCCTGACCCCATTTTAAGAATGGCAATATAACCTAAAAATCCGTAACAACTGAAATCAAATAGCTGATGGCTTCTTTGCAAGAAATTACAAAAGTTTTAGCTTAAATTCCAGAAATGTAGCAGCCCAAAAAATGATAATTTAAAATACAATTCTCCACTACTAAGACAATGGGGGGGGGGGGGGAGGGGGCTACTACTGGGAGATTAAACCCTTTTTGTCCTGAAGGGGGCTGAAAAATCATTCTTGCATATAACAAGTTATCAGTCCCCCGCAGCACAAGAGGTTTTTTTTGTTTTTTTTGTGGGTTTTTGTTTTTTTGTTTTTAACAGGATGCGCAATAACCAAAAAAACAATATAAAAATATAGAAAGGAAATAAAAAACAGCAAAAAAAAAAAAAAGTACCTGCACATGCCAAAATGACAAATTAAACCCAAATAAATACAGAAATTATTGCACAGTTAAAAGGCTCCACAATTGTTACTGCCTTATTCAACCCTCAGGTTTAAAAGAACTGCAGACACAGGATATATTTTAAGTGCCACTTTGTGACACCTAACATGTTTACGCTAAGTTATGTATAAGGAGGCAAGTAAGGTCAGCTTTCTCAGTTGGCAATAGTTAAATCTGTACAAATTAAATTGAATTAACCCATATAGGGGCCTTAGCTTCTTTCTGCCTGCTCAATTTTCACGTCATTTGTCAGCAAGTGTTCTCCGTGCCACTTTTTCATGTGTTTTTCCAGGGTGCTGTAAACGCTGAAGGGCATCTGGCAAATGTCACAGCGGTACACCTCCTTACCTATCTGGCCATGTGTTTTCATGTGGCGCGTCAGCTTGCTGCTCTGTGCACATGCATAGTTGCAGAGCTCACATTTGTAAGGCCGTTCCCCAGTGTGGCTCCGACGGTGGACTGTGAGGTTGCTGCAGTTCTTAAATACTTTGCCACAGTACTCGCACGTATCGCTCCTTCTCCCTTCCTTTGAGCTGGGTCGGCCAGGGCCCGGTCCACCTATGTGAGGGGTACTGCCCCCGCTCGCTGTCCCACTGCGCCCTGAGAGACCCCCGTCCAGCATATCACCTGGTGGAGTGGAGAACCGCAGGCTTCCGTTTTCTGAAGAGTGTTCAGAAGACGTTGCAAAAGGGGATTGTCGAGAGTCTGTGAATCCAAGAAATGGATCCTTCATGAAGTGCCGTGATGCTGCATATCCAACCAGCCACTGTGAGTAAACGTTTTCTGAAGGGATTATCGTTGCTGGTGGTAAGTCCAAGTCTTTCTCAATTTTTATCCTTTTCGATGAGTTATTGAGACCAGAGCCGGAGATGGGCATTGGTTTTCGAGGGAGCAAGCCTGGAAAGGGTTCACCTGAGCCGAAATTTCTACCATTGATCGTCCCTTCTTCGTTTCGAATAATTTCTCTTTCTACCCCGTCTTCGTCACCTGGAATTCTCCGACATAGGTCTCGTGGATCAGAACGTTTCATGAAATGACTTCTCTTTTGTTTGTCGTTGAGCATGTCATTATATTGCTGGATGGCTCCCATGTTTACGCTATCCATCACTTTACCAAGGACGTGGGACTTCTCATCATGGATTTGCTTTGCCCCGTTTTCACGGTTACGACTCATTTCTGAGTCCATGCTGAAACTTGATTCTGGTCTACTCTCATTCTCCAGTTCCTCCTCCTCCTCTTCTTCCTCCTCTTCTTCTTCTTCATTGTCATGGCCTAAGGAAGGGTCACTTTCATTTCTAAAATCTGTTTCATTGGATTTCCCTCCTTCTCCCGTTAACTCACTAGTGCCTGGCTCTGGTGAACTTGTAGCTGATAGTCCATCATCAGACCTGCCAGTCATTGAGCCAGATTTGTGCATATGCGTTTTCATGTGGCGTTTTAATTTGCTTGCCTGCGAGCAAGCATGATCACACAATTGACATTTATAAGGTTTTTCCCCTGTGTGACTGCGACGGTGAACTATAAGATTGCTCTGGAACTTGAAAGTCTTCCCACAGAACTCGCAGGATTTACTCTTGGCCTGGGTTTGCGGTGGTGTTGTACTGCTTGGGGGCATTGGTGGCAATGGTGGTGTACTCATAAAAGGGGATTTCGGGCTTGGCTGGAAGGGATTTAGCAGGCGATGCATAGGATTGCCACGGTTCGGAGACACTGGAGGAGGAGTGGAGTTGTTTCCTGCCAGTTCTCGTAGCCTTCGAGAAAAATCCATTGCTGGAGATTCAATTGCCATTGGATTTAAACGCATAACTCTGTCAAAGGCACTGGGATGCTGGGCAACTAACCCCATTTCTTCGGCACTAAGGCGGTGCGGGTCCAGATGATGGCGAGGGGGTGGGCTGAAGAGTGGTGGCGTGTTTGGGAGCCGAGCATCAGCAAAGCCTGGATGTTCACGTAGGATGGGTCCAGTCATTCGCAAGAGATTAAAGGGATTGTTGTCTCCAAGGAAGTTCATCAGGGGGGATGGTACAACAGTCTCCGGTCCCAGGGGTGGAGGGAGAGTGATTCGGGGAGTAAGGGAACTGTTAGTTGGGCTGGTCTCCAGGTAGATGCGAAATCCATGTGTGTTTTGAGCATGTTGAAGCAGAAACCAGGCGCTGTTGAAAGGCTGCTTACATGTTGTGCAAATATAGCTTGAAGGCTCATCTTTACCTAAAAAGAAAAGAGAAAAACATTCAAATGACGAATTCTTGGTAATTTTTTAAATTGAAAATTTAATTTATAAATAAAAGTTTCAGCATTTTTCTTATTTTCAGACAAGCTTCGAAGCAATTTCTACAAACAAAGCTGTAATGAATGTCTTGTAACACTTCGCTTATTATCGCTTCTGTGCAAATTTACAGACTGCGGCTCAATATACAATACGGTAATAAATATTTGCTAATATACATACTTGTATCCCACTCTTATCAGCTTGGCAGAGTAATGAATATGAGCAGAGAAAAACAATACCTAATCAATAAGTTCTTCAAAATACTCTACCGAAACGCGTGGGTATTGATTTTTTAATACAGGACAATTGGGTGGCTGTAACAAGGTAGATCTTTTGAGTATGACATTAAGGCTTATCTGTTACTAAATGTCTACACGTATCGCTTGATTGATATGAGATCACTCAGGAGTACAATGATTCAGAGTTTGGAACACTTTATGAGATATGAAGGCTCTTCTCTTCGGAAATGGTCCCGTTATAAATGAACAACATGTGGTAAGTGGGTAAAAAAAAGTTCTAATAATTTAGAAGAAAACTAAATCGATGGAGTGATAGAGCACATTCTTGGACAAAGAGGACATGATCCTTGTAAAGTCTCAGATCCTGGTAGTCAATGCTCCTTGGCACTTTCAACTACCACCTAACTTTTTGGGATAATTTCTACTCATGGTTGTAGAAGTTCTTATTTTTGGACAAGTCACATTCGTTCCCGGAGTGGTTTAAGTGACTTCTAAATTCGACAGTATTTTGCCCACCCCTGATTTAATCCATTAGCAGTGCCATGGCAGCGTTCCCAACTAAGATAAAAACGAGATTTTCCAAGCTTCGCAATAAAAGCAGAAGTATTTTTGCAGTTCTTGTATATTGTAATTATCATGTGCATGCTGTTAAAAGCCACCCTGGTTGGTGGGTCATGGACTTGTCAATGTAGTCTATTATTTTTCTAGGATCCAAGGACCCCACTACTAAGTCTGTGTCCATTCGATGATACCTCTTGTTCCTTGTGGACCAAGATTTCCAATGTTTTATTCGATCAACCAACAAAATGGCAGCTTCCATTTTTTTACAGGTGATCGGTCATTCTTGTAAGAACACTGTGAAACACAAAAAAAGCTGTATTTTTTTAACCCTGCGTTACATCTGCGAAAAAGTTCCTTTCACGTTTTTATTAGGCTTTATGGTGAGGTCATTGCTAAGAGAGTCTACATTTTTATATAGCACATTTAACATTCAGTAGACAGGGAACTTGTATATACTTGAAAAGTTCTATTCAGGTAAACCTGGATTACTGAGGCTATTTAATTCAAGTGAACTGGTCGTTTTAAATGGCAGGCTTGCACACAATCACTTGCTGGGACTTGTTGACAAGAATTTGACCTCTTTTACCTGATGTCTTCTGATCATATAACTCATAAGGCATGCGAGTACTAGATTTTTTTTGTAAAAGTTAGAACATTACACAAAAAGTAATCCAAAACTCAAAAAATAACAAAAAAATGAACGACTATAAAAAAAAATAAAAAAATGTGTTCAGTATTTCTACTAAAAAAAATAAACCAAGAAATAAATCAGGACTTGGAAATTAACTCTCACAATATTTCCGACTGGATATGATGTAGAACCAAGCAGCAGCTACTGCCTAGTCTTAGGTCAAGCATGGAGAAGAAACTGTTTACAAGTCCTTGTTGAAGAGGTCCTACCCTGTAATCAAATGTCCTGGGGACGGAATCAGAACGGGGTACATATTTCTAATATACGTTCCATCCCAATTCTGACTCTTTGTACTGATCGAGGGGCTTACAGTGGTGGATCAGTAGAAGAACATGTCCTGGACATCTTGTCCAGTAAAAGTGTTCTCCTAAAGAACAACATATCAGAGTCGAGACGCAGAATCGGATGGGGTGTATATTAAAACTTTGGGGCACCAGTTTATGAACATATCGATTCCATTTATTAAATTAAACATAATATTTTACCATTATATCTACAAATAACAATATTTTTGACTTTGCTGATCACAAATTGTGATCTAAGTGTCTATTGTCTATGTTCTATTGAAATTAGGTCCCCAAAAAGCAGATCTTGAGGACCATATCTAAGGTTGAGGGTTTGCTTATTTCCACACATCTCCAGATAGAGGTGGCAGAACTGGCATCATAAGACAACAAAACTAACATATAATAGAGAATGGTATCACAAGACAATATAAAGGCACAAGACAATGACAGTACAATGTAAAGAAAGTATCACAAAGCAAAAAATCTAGAGATCAACAGAAAACAGCAATACAACATAACCGACTAGTACAACACAAAACATAGACAATTTGGTCATCTATTTTAAGGCCATTTAATGCACTTGAATTATTTTTGAAATTTTTGGGTTATTTTTGTTTCAGTGATATGTCAAATCGGACAGCTGAATACATGGCGTGGTAAGAATATAGGTTATGGTTGTCTAGAAAACAATTTAGTACTATCCTCAATGAGTTGTTACCTGTAGGAAAACACGCACACCCTCGTAAATGGAGCAGAGCGAGCACTTTTTTAAAGAACTGGTGGAATGAACTAACCATAGGATGTGTTCATGGCCTCTTGTTCTCACACATTTAAGAGTAACAGCTATGAGAAACTGGGACTAAATTTCAATGTAATTGTAAATTATAGAGTGTAACCTATATTGAAGCTATTTTAGACGAGCCTGTGGTTGAGCCACCACTAGTTTGGTTGTCTTCGCATGTTTACGAGTTGATGAAGAACTTCTGTGATGATAAACCTTTCATGGTCGAGAAGACCATGTCAATCCCAGGCAGTAAAACTACCGGCTAAAGACTAACCTATAGTCCTTATTCTGGAAGAAGACTTAGGACTGTTGATGGACCTACAAGGACGCGATGTGGAGTTTCTCGGAAGATCCTTCGAATCTGGATGATGGTGGGAGGAACATTGGATCATAGGATGAGAAGGAACCTTATGAAGCATCTTAAGTCCATTATGGTTTGTGGTTGTTCTAGTAGAGGCTTGAAGATAAAGACAAATCTGGTTTGAATAATTATAAAATAAAAGATGTGGGGGAGGGCGGATGACAGCTGTAAAGAGGTTGCAAAATCTCGATGTCCTTAAAACAATGATTGTGTGAGAGCATGTCTCCGCTCCTTCAATGGCTGAGCCCCGTCGCCCTCCTGAATGGATGTATCTATGCACGGATCTTTTGTCTCTTTTCTCTGAACACATGCAGAATAGGTCTACAGCCTGATGTGTATGGTTCATGTCATTAGAGGACGTCAGGTACAAGGAAGCGAGATGCCGTAGGTTCAATAAAAATAATTCCAAGGCTTATAACAGGGGTAGCGTTCCGTGGCAGATATGGAACGTTTTTTTTCTCGCATAATAAGTAAATAGAACCTTGGAAGAGAAAAAGAAACCAAGACAAATCATGTTTTCTGTGCGAGATGGAACATTGTGGTAAAAGACCAACGCTCCTGTTTTGGAATCTCACAAATTAAAAGGGTCAACACCAGACGCCTCCCTAAATTGTGAGAAATGTCCTATAATTCTAATGCATATGGTATACTGGGCCCTCTACTCTAATTCATGAGGAGGTCCATTGCTTTTCTACACGTCACAGAACTGTGAGATGGCTTTTAATATTCTTAAAAATATACAGTAGGCGGTACATTATGCCTCTAAATACACGCCCCAGTTGTCACAGAATCTCAAATTACTTATCACATGTGCTGCAGAACCTCAAAACACGTAACTTGTCTCTGCAGAACCTCATAATACATAACCCTACCTACTTTAGAACCTATGTGAGAAAAGTAAAGATGGGTTATCACTGACTAGAAGGAGCATAGTGAGGTTCTGCAGTAGGCAGGATGTGTATTAGGAGGTTCTACAGTAGGCAGGATGTGTATTATGAGGTTCTGCAGTAGGCAGGATGTGTATTATGAGGTTCTGCAGTAGGCAGGATGTGTATTATGAGGTTCTGCAGTAGGCAGGATGTGTATTATGAGGTTCTGCAGTAGGCAGGATGTGTATTATGAGGCTCTGCAGTAGGCAGGATGTGTATTATGAGGTTCCGCAGTAGGCAGGATGTGTATTATGAGGTTCTATATTAGGCAGGATGTGTATTATGAGGTTCTGCAGTAGGCAGGATGTGTATTATGAGGTTCTACAGTAGGCAGGATGTGTATTATGAGGTTCTGCAGTAGGCAGGATGTGTATTATGAGGTTCTGCAGTAGGCAGGATGTGTATTATGAGGTTCTGCAGTAGGCAGGATGTGTATTATGAGGTTCTGCAGTAGGCAGGATGTGTATTATGAGGTTCTGCAGTAGGCAGGATGTGTATTATGAGGTTCTGCAGTAGGCAGGATGTGTATTATGAGGTTCTGCAGTAGGCAGGATGTGTATTATGAGGTTCTGCAGTAGGCAGGATGTGTATTATGAGGTTCTGCAGTAGGCAGGATGTGTATTATGAGGTTCTGCAGTAGGCAGGATGTGTATTATGAGGTTCTGCAGTAGGCAGGATGTGTATTATGAGGTTCTACATTAGGCAGGATGTGTATTATTAGGTTCTGCAGTAGGCAGGATGTGTATTATGAGGTTCTGCAGTAGGCAGGATGTGTATTATGAGGTTCTGCAGTAGGCAGGATGTGTATTATGAGGTTCTGCAGTAGGCAGGATGTGTATTATGAGGTTCTGCATTAGGCAGGATGTGTATTATGAGGTTCTGCAGTAGGCAGGATGTGTATTATGAGGTTCTGCAGTAGGCAGGATGTGTATTATGAGGTTCTACATTAGGCAGGATGTGTATTATTAGGTTCTGCAGTAGGCAGGATGTGTATTATGAGGTTCTGCAGTAGGCAGGATGTGTATTATGACGTTCTGCAGTAGGCAGGATGTGTATTATGAGGTTCTGCAGTAGGCAGGATGTGTATTATGAGGTTCTGCAGTAGGCAGGATGTGTATTATGAGGTTCTGCAGTAGGCAGGATGTGTAATATGAGGTTCTGCAGTAGGCAGGATGTGTATTATGAGGTTCTGCAGTAGGCAGGATGTGTATTATGAGGTTCTGCAGTAGGCAGGATGTGTATTATGAGGTTCTGCAGTAGGCAGGATGTGTAATATGAGGTTCTGCAGTAGGCAGGATGTGTATTATGAGGTTCTGCAGTAGGCAGGATGTGTATTATGAGGTTCTGCAGTAGGCAGGATGTGTATTATGAGGTTCTACATTAGGCAGGATGTGTATTATTAGGTTCTGCAGTAGGCAGGATGTGTATTATGAAGTTCTGCAGTAGGCAGGATGTGTATTATGAGGTTCTGCAGTAGGCAGGATGTGTATTATGAGGTTCTAAATTAGGCAGGATGTGTATTATGAGGTTCTGCAGTAGGCAGGATGTGTATTATGAAGTTCTGCAGTAGGCAGGATGTGTATTATGAGGTTCTGCAGTAGGCAGGATGTGTATTATGAAGTTCTGCAGTAGGCAGGATGTGTATTATGAAGTTCTGCAGTAGGCAGGATGTGTATTATGAGGTTCTGCAGTAGGCAGGATGTGTATTATGAGGTTCTGCAGTAGGCAGGATGTGTATTATGAGGTTCTGCAGTAGGCAGGATGTGTATTATGAGGTTCTACATTAGGCAGGATGTGTATTATGAGGTTCTGCAGTAGGCAGGATGTGTATTATGAGGTTCTGCAGTAGGCAGGATGTGTATTATGAAGTTCTGCAGTAGGCAGGATGTGTATTATGAAGTTCTGCAGTAGGCAGGATGTGTATTATGAGGTTCTGCAGTAGGCAGGATGTGTATTATGAAGTTCTGCAGTAGGCAGGATGTGTATTATGAGGTTCTGCAGTAGGCAGGATGTGTATTATGAGGTTCTGCAGTAGGCAGGATGTGTATTATGAGGTTCTGCAGTAGGCAGGATGTGTATTATGAGGTTCTACATTAGGCAGGATGTGTATTATGAGGTAACACACCCGTTCAGACACACACTCAGATGCTGCAGAAACTCTTTGTCAAAAGGAAGGGGAGGTCAATCCAACGAGTTAACTTTTTCCTAACCCTATGACATCACATTTTACCAATTAAAAACTGTGACATCAGAACTCACTGTATATACAGTCAACAACTAAGAAATGTACCAGTCTTAGGGCATGACCACACGTGGCGGATTTCCTCCGCAACTGTCCGCATCAATGCCGCACAGATTCTGCTGCGGATCTGCACAAAATGTGCAGTAAATTGATGCGGACTAGCTGCTGCGGACTGCGGGAAAAGTGCTTCCCTTCTCCCTATCAGTGCAGGATAGAGAGAAGGGCCAGCACTTTCCCTAGTGAAAGTAAACGAATTTCATACTTACCGGCCGTTGTCTTGGTGACGCGTCCCTCTTTCGGCATCCAGCTCGACCTCCCTGGATGACGCGCCAGTCCATGTGACCGCTGCAGCCTGTGCTTGGCCTGTGATTGGCTGCAGCCGTCACTTAGACTGAAACGTCATCCTGGGAGGCCGGACTGGAGACAGAAGCAGGGAGTTCTCGGTAAGTATGAACTTCTATTTTTTGACAGGTTGCTGTATATTGTGATCGGTAGTCACTATCCAGGGTGCAGAAACAGTTACTGCCGATCGCTTAACTCTTTCAGCACCCTGGACAGTGACTATTTACTGACGTCTCCTAGCAACGCTCCCGTCATTACGGGAGCCCCATTGACTTCCTCAGTCTGGCTGTAGACCTAGAAATACATAGGTCCAGCCAGAATGAAGAAATGTCATGGCAAAAAAGCAAGACGCATCCGCAGCACACATAACATGTACATGACAGCTGCGGACTTCATTGCGGAACTTAGAATCTCCATTGAAGTCAATGGAGAAATTCCGCCATGAGTCCGCCACTGCTCCGCAACAGACAGAGCATGCTGCGGACACCAAATTCCGCTCCGCAGCCTATGCTCCGCAGCGGAATGTTACGCCTCGTCTAAACGAACACTTCTAAATAGAAATGGAAGTCAATGCAGAAACGGCTCCGCTGCGGATTAACGCTGCGGAGTGTCCGCAGCGGAATTTAAGTGAAATTCCGCCACGTGTGAACCCAGCCTTACTATATTAGTGATCTATAAAATGTCTTTAAAATGAACTATAGAATTCATGAATTTCAGACTGAAAAAGACCTATCTTCTCGGTAGACATTCTCAGGTCTGTTCCTGAGCTCCTTATACCCAGGACATGTTCCGAGAGCTGTAAATCTTCTTTAAATGCAATGTACACTTAGTTGTGTGGAGATAATTGACATGAGGCTGTATTATATAGGTTATCTAATACAAAGGGGACTCATTAGCGGCGCAGTACAAACTTGAAGTAATATACATATATTGTTTCGGAGTGGCATTATAGAAAAGTGATCGGGTCCACGGGGATTTATATAACACCAGGAAACAGCAGACATATTCTTGTAAATTTGTCTCACTTGTCTCTGAAGTTAAAGGTTATTCCCTTGATCTAAATCTATAATAAAACATAATAGGCCGAGGTCGTCGGAGAAAGTTTGAATATTTAAATTGCGTATAATAACAGAAAATTGCAGGGTAAAAACTGGACCCGCTAATTGCTGGTGGCAAGGCAGACATGTCCCCGTCATGCCGCAGTAGAGCAGCATGTAGTGCAGCTACGGCTTTCCTGATGTCCCAGAGTTTTCCTCCTTAGCACACCTGCTCTTATTATCCCTACTCAGAGGTAGCTCGTAGTGCTGGAACTACAACTCCCAGCACACCTGCACCAAATCATATTGGCCTTGTCTTTTCCAATGGCATCAAATCTTGAACTTGAACTACAATTCCTATTATGCCTTGTCAGTCTAAGCCATGCTGAAGGTTGTAGTTCCACAAAAGATGTTGCAAAGCAAAAATATTTTTTAAAAATTATTTGGATTTATAGAATTACAACCAAATTTATTACCGATATTTTTCATTTTTTTCAAAATTATTCTGGTATAGTCACAGAATGAACCTTAGAGAAAAAAAATGTAATAAAAAAAAAATTATCTTGTCTATCCCAATAAACTCTAATAAAATAATCCCTTCTCCCTAATGAATCTGGTACATAAACTCCCAGCATGCACTTTTAGAATGTTAAGTAACAAAAAAAATTAGATTTCAGATGAACACTAAAAAATCTATCCGAAACAAAGGCAGCTAATACTTTCTCACCAGTAAATGTGGTACTACAACTCCCAGCAGGTACTATCAGTCCTACGCATCATAAGCCTTTTTTTAATGATGGGTAACAAAGAACAATTTAGAGTCAAGTCTTTGGCCAAAATAGTAAAAAAAAAAACATAAAACTTGACCAACAACAAAAAAAATAATAAAAAAAAAAAATTGTTAAAATTGAGTTTGTCTATTCCAATACAGAGAGGTAGCTAATCCTATCTCTCCGGCGAATGTTGAACTACAACTCCCAGCATGTAATGTTAGTCCTGTGCATGCTGGGATGTTGGGAATGATTTGTAACAAAGAACAATTTCGATTAACAAGTGAAATCTATGGTAAAAAAATATTTTCAAAAATTCCGGTGACCAATAAAAATTTTTTTTTTAAATGAATTAAAATTGACCTTGTCTATTCCAATACAGAGCGGTAGCTAATCCTATCTCTGTTGAACTACAACTCCCAGCATAGTCCTGTGTACGCTGGGATATTGTGAATGTTTCGTAACAAAGTAACAAAGAACATTTTCGATTAAGAAGTGAAGTCTAAGGAGAAAACGGTAAAAAAATAAAATTTTGGCGACCAATAATTTTTTTTTTTTTTTTAAACGGTACGTGTCAAGGTAATCTCAGGAGCGCAGGTTTGTAGAGGTAAGGTGTTCACCTTGTCTGAATTACGACAGTCTGTTCAGGTTAACCAACCACGGTATAAGCATAACTCCTGTAGACTTGTCACCGAGCACAAAAGTCATCAGCGACTGAATGTTCTTTCCTGCACCGCAATTAAGACGAATCAATACGACGTGCCACAAATGGTATTTTATTCTCAATAAGAACTCGGGCTGAGTTTATTCAGAATATTTTAGAGCTTCCCTGGGGGATTTTGGTCCAACGCAGATGGCAAATAAAGTACTCTGCCTAAGGCTAGAGCACATTATGCTAATTCTAATGTCAGATGTACTTTAATATACAGCTCTATTTAATCACCCCATTATTTCACATTTCCATATGAAAAACCTGCGGCACTTCTGCAGAGCTTTCAGTCGCTGACAATGCCAACTTCCCTCATCTGACGGACTGAGAAATAGAAAGGAGCGCTGGTCAATCTCGCCGGGCTGAATGTTTTTGCCGTTTTCACCCATCCAGAATTTAAAGCTAGGCTGATGGAATGAATAAAGATCCTACAGGAATGCCGGCATGCCTCCCTTTCTCCTCTACAAGTCCCTGCGTGCAAGGCGACTCCTGCAGGGACCAAACAAATCACCGGAGCGACTTGGAAAAAAATTCATCTGTAGTTATCCCACAACATGGATTCACCTAACTGCAAATACATCTATCAATGGTAGCGTATCGCCGTTGATTTGCCGGAGAATTTCCCCCCCCCCAATTTTTTTTTACAAAATACCCATACATGTAATGCAGCACATACAGATGTAGCAGAGCTGAATGTGTCACGGCATTGGTGGACGGCATTGTCTGTGCATGGAGATAATTCTCCCAATTAAGATGTCTTGACCTAGAGTCCTATGTAAAAGTAGTAATAACCTGATGAAATATCTAAATGACATAGTCAGCACTGCTACATCTCACAAATGGCGCTCTATAGAACCGTACAGTATAATGTAATAAACATATATAGATTTGATCTGAATCTATATATGAAAAGATGACCACCATTTCTTTTGTTTCTATTATTTTTATGATCTCTTGTGGCCTATGGACATGCGATAACTTTACGCATTTCAGGAATGTTCTGTAAAACCATGAAGGGCTCTTGACTTACACGCCCATGAAACAAGTATCCCACTTCACTGTATTTTCTGCTGGACAATGGAGATGCATCATGAGGGGAACATGGAGAACAGTTTTCACACATTCTCATAAGACAGGAAAAAAGGAAGGGATCAGTAATGTGCGACCAAGAAGTATCTGACGAAAATGACTAGAGCGGAAAGATAAAAAGTCAAGTATCAAAATATTTGTGTCTATGTGTGAAGAATGTGTTGTTTATATACTGCAAATGTGTGTGCATGAAGATGGTAGATAGATAGATAGATAGATAGATAGATAGATAGATAGATAGATAGATAGATAGATAGATAGATAGATAGATAGATAGATAGATAGATAGATAGATAGACAGACAGACAGACAGACAGACAGACAGACAGACAGATAGATAGATGATAGATAGACAGACAGACAGATAGATAGACAGACAGACAGACAGACAGACAGACAGACAGACAGACAGACAGACAGATAGATAGATAGATAGATAGATAGATAGATAGATAGATAGATAGATAGATAGATAGATAGATAGATAGATAGATAGATAGATAGATATTAGATAGATAGATAGATAGATAGATAGATAGATAGATAGATAGATAGATAGATAGATAGATAGATAGATAGATAGATAGATAGATAGATAGAGATATGAGATAGATAGACAGACAGACAGACAGACAGACAGATAGATAGATAGATAGATAGATAGATAGATAGATAGATAGATAGATAGATAGATAGATAGATAGATAGATAGATAGATAGATAGATAGATAGATAGATAGATAGATAGATAGATAGATAGATAGATAGATAGATAGATAGTGATAGAAGAAAGAAAAAAATGAAAGAATAAAGGAAGGCGATAGATGTAGCAGATTGCACAATTTACTTAAAGTACAAAGTTCTCTTTTTTCTGGCCTGTAAAACATTGTGGAAAAGAATCCAAGCAAAAAAAAACAAAAAACAACAAAAACCAGAGAGAGAGAATGCTTTGCTTCTTTGGATCCAAATTCATTACATAAGAGACAGAATAAAGGAATGCAAAGAATCTAAACTCCTAGGAGAGGACGTTGCCTAAAAGCTATTTTTAAAACAATCAGTGCTGCAATAGAAAGACTGGAATGAGAGTCGCTTTTTCCTCTATTTGCAGAAGTGCGCCGGTTTCACTGGAAAGCCGCCTGTGTTTTGTTTGGCTCTCGTTCATACACTGCCTTGGCAGGCTTTCCTTGGATAACACACGGTGAATATCTCTCTTGCAATACAGTAGCACTCTCATTTCAACCGTCCCAGCCACGCGTTCTCTAATAACACAGCGAGAGCGAAGAAAACCCCTCCTGACGGCAGCTCACCGGAGAGGAAAGCAACACAGATCCTACGGGAAGTCAATGGCCGCAAATCGACGCGGAAGCCAAGGAATCTATACCATGCTTTCCTTATAATGTAACAGCCCGTTTCCTGGCAAACCTTCGCGTCTCTATTTTTTATTTTTTTCCTTATTTGCTGGGGTTTTCCGCCACAGTTATGAAGCGAATCGCGTGCCTTCTGGCCAAAACATAAAATATTCTGACAATCCTGTGAATCTCTGGATTTCTGCAGTTCATAGAGGATCACAGCTGGTGGTTTGTACAATCTGTGCCATACAATATTTATATGGATTTATCTTCGAAGATAGACGATGCCCCCGAAACTTTCCAATTCAAAAAAATGCCTCTGCGCTTTCCGCTAGGGTTTATTTAGGAAGAACAAAAGAAAATGAAAGTGACACTAAAACGCAACAAGAACCAAAAGAAAAAAATATATTTCCCAGAATGCATTGGTAGTTCTGAATTCCATCATTATGGAAGCAACATGTCCGAAATGATTGAAGTTTGATGTAAATTTGTAACATTTTTTTTTTTGCGGAAATGTCAGAGAATGTTTGTGGAAACTATTTCTTGTTTTTCTGTGATGATTTGTCGTATCCTGATCGGTCTTCATTGGTTTTATCTCTTCCTCATGCTACAAGAGTTTACACTATATATAGGAGCCAAAAAATCACATTCTACGCGTAAATATAAGATAGGGCGCCATTATGGTATGTTCCCACGGGTCGGATACGCTGAAGAAAAGTCTGCAGTGTACCAGACCCAGAACCCGCCGGGAAATCCGGACGAATATCCACACCAAGTGGTGCTTTCATTTGCTGTGGATATTCTGCCGAATTGTCCGTTGCGGAAAACGGCCGACTGTAAAAAAAAAACTATACTCACCTTTCCTAACGCAAACCACAGCAACGCGTTCACGCTCTACCCACTGCTTTTTCTACAGCCGGCCCCCTTTGATGACGTTTCATCCCAAGTGACCGCTGCAGCCTGTGATTGGATGCGGGGGACACGTAATGAAATGACATCACGGGAGGCTGTATGGAAAGCAGTCGGAAGATCAGCCCTGAGTGGTGAGTAAAGTCTTTTTTTTTTTTGGAACTTGCGGAATTTGCTCAGAATACCGCAGCGTAATCGCATCAAATTCTGCAAGAAAGGCGCGGCCTTTCCGCAGCATAAATTGACGCGCTGCAGATTTATAATCCGTACCGCAGGTTAATTTATGTGCAATCTTTTCGCAGCGTGTAGATGGGTGAGGTATGATAAGATCTCATCCGCTTTGCTGCTAAGGTAAATGCTGCAAAATCTCTGCATGGAAAATCTGGTCAGAAATTCCGCAGCATATCTGGCCTATGGGAACCTACCTACCTATCTGGAGTAGCAAGCAATGGGTGTTACGTGCCCCTTCTTTGTTGTGTACCATACATAGATCAGTTTTATGACCCCAAGTGGGGAAAAATGTGGAAGATGCCAAGCAGTTCTGGCCACCGGACCCACTCAATGTCGAAAGATAAGTGTCCACTGCTCAGTGGGTCTGATGTGGGTCTCACTGACCATCATTGAGAGACCTGCCCTTAAAGGGGATCTCTATTTTTAACAATGGCCCTAATGCATAAAAACTATTCTAACAGAATATCAGCTTCCATTTTGTATGATTTCTATAGCATTCAGCTTGGGATCCAACCTGGTCTTTACTATACTATGCGCTGGGGTGGATATTATCCCTACAGGGTCCTCAGTTGCCATTTGCATGGGTACCTCTGTAGAAGTTCCTGGATTTATGATCTTTTGATGATGTCCTGCTAGGGTTTACTTTTCCAACTGGCCTTTCAAAATGGTGGGCTGTAATCCCATTGGCCATGACCAGTGGTTTTGGTTGTAATAGTTTGTATAACTCTCCCATAGTCCTTTGCAGGGTGGAATATCTCTACAACGCCTCAATCGAAGGCTAAACATTACTTGACTCGTTGAAGACATAACTAACATGGTCTAAAAAAATCTTCATTTTTTTTTTAATAATGATTGTAATACATTAAGGGCGAACCACTTAAGCAAAGTGACCAAATGTAATTAGGGAATTCTAGATTTATTAATGAAAAAAAAGATCAATGTCTGGAAAAAATAAATTATCCATTAAAGTTATTGGGCTACAGCTGCCCCCAACACAAACAAGACATTTTTGAGGACAAGGTAATCAGGGTTTCACGGCACCACTAAGGTTTGAGGTACCCAGATCCTAGTCGGCCATTTATATTTCTAGGATTTTTGGATATCAGTGATGTTTTTAGGCTCTGCTCACACTTGCATTGGTGGGTTCTGTCAGGGTTTCTATCATTTTTGACAGCAAGAATTGCACAGCATGCAAAAATGACAAAAAAAAACCTTGGCCGAACCCAAAATGGCGTCAATCAGCGACTGTTTCGATCCGTCAGATAAAGGATACGTCACAGCGCCATGGCTTCCATAGTCTTACAATGACACTATGACCTAACAGCACTAGGGGCCTGGGTTTGGGCCCAACCAGTATAGTTTCTGCTTGGAGTTTGTTCTCCACATGTATGTTCTCCATATGGGGTATGTTCGACACTCGTGCATGTTGGTCTGTTCCAGATACATTGGCTTCAACCCACGCTCCAAAAACAAACTTGGGTCAATTGGCTTCCCATAAAATTAGACCTAGCGTAAGCGTGCGTTCATGATATAGGGAAATTAGATTATGAGCCCCGGTGAGGACAGGAAGTGATGCGAGTCCATTCTCAGGGGCTGTTCACATCTGCGTAGGAGGCTACATTAGGGGCTTTTGTCACAGATTCCGTAGTTTTTTGTCATATTAAATGACGGAAACCATGATAGAGACCCGAGGGAACCCATTAAAGTCAATGGGTTCCATCGGGCGCCGGTGGTTTCTGTCATGCAACTGATCCAACAGCTTCTAGCTTTCTCGTTCTTCTGCTTCTATGACTAAGGCCCTGTTCACATCTGCGTTCAGGTTTCCGTTGTTCTGCTCTATCAGAGGGGAACAACGAAAATGTCAGAAGCGCAGGCTCCGTTGAACAACAAAGACAACCGACTCCTGATGGAACCCTTTGACTTTAATGGGTTCCGTCGGGGTGTACAAAGACAACCGGCGCCCGATAGAACCCTTTGACTTTAATGGGTTCCGTCGGGGTGTACAAAGGCAACCGGCGCCCGATGGAACCCTTTGACTTTAATGGGTTCTGTCGGGGTGTCTGGATTTACTGGAAACAATACGTTGCGCTATTTTTCGCTGTATTTTTGGCGGAATCTGCGAAGAAGGCCCCTAATGGAGCCTCCAAAACAGATGTGAACAGGCCCTAAGCAGAACAGCGGAACCTAGAACGCAAATGTGAACAAGCGCTAATATGTTGGAACGATATAAACTGCAAAATATAAAAATAATATATTACCACCGACCCCACCCTCCCGTGTCAGGATCATCTTTCATCTATCAATGGACACCCAGGCCCTGCATCTTGAATTATGTAAAAAAAAAAGATGACGTGAGTGTCTGAAGCCCTTAGATGCGTCTTGATGTACTTCCTAGCACGGCATTGATCGCAGGACGTCTTTTACGAAAGCCGTTTGAGTTTTATGTGTCGAGCAGGGAAGGTCAGAGCCATAAAGCCGGCATTTACTGTAAGTGTACCAATCCAGTTCACCTGGGTTATTTCTGTGTTTTTGATACCAACCAACAAGATGACAGAAGAAATATATCCGTCATTTACCGTCCTTTTCATGTCGACATGCAAACCTCAGACGCAGGCCTTTAAGCCACGTTGCCTGACAATGCAGATGCATCGGTAAATATCGCCGTTTTATGTTTATTTAATGACTGGATAAGCTTTTTTTCTTTCGTTGCTCAACGTAATCCTCGCATTTCATCTTTAGCTGTAGAAAGTGTGTGGGCACCGCGAGGAAGACCTATTTCTGCTAGATAAATATCGAAGAAAAAAAAACCCTAGGAAAACAATTAAAACTGGAAGGTAATAAATGATGAAGAGGCTTATAAGCGGAGTCCTGGCCGGCTTCCCAGTATTCATTCATCCATGACAAAATCCCACAGCTCGGAGTCTTTTAGAGGGCAGCTGGGCAGTGAGGATGTCCACAGCAATATAAATGGGAATTAGATATGATCGAATGTGCTCGGCGTAATTCTCCACAGAACATGCAATATTTCCCCCCTTTTTATAAAATACATGACAAATGATCCTGTTTCTAAGCAACGGAACCGATGAGGGGATTTAAAGTTCCAGCACAAGGCGATGTCTCTACCTCTAGATCATTTAGGGACAATGCAAAGGACCAGGGTTCCGGGTTGCGCTCATTAATAAAATTACCAGGACGTCTGTGTGCGGGGGGAGTACATTTTTGTCACTGACAGTGTACAGACCGTGCTCAGCAGTCAGTGTCATGTAGTTAATGTCTTATTTTATTTTGTACTTCACTCACGTTTGCCTCTTTCTAATGTTTATGTCATATCTATCTATCTATCTATCTATCTATCTATCTATCTATCTATATATCGGTCTCATATCTATCTATCTATCTATCTATCTATCTATCTATCTATCTATCTATCTATCTATCTATCTATCTATCTATCTATCTATCTATCTATCATCTATCTATCTATCTATCTATCTATCTATCTATCTATCTATCTATCTATCTATCTATCTATCTATCTATCTATCTATATATCTATCTATCTATATATCGGTCTCATATCTATCTATCTATCTATCTATCTATCTATCTATCTATCTATCTATCTATCTATCTATCTATCTATCTATCTATCATCTATCTATCTATCTATCTATCTATCTATCTATCTATCTATCTATCTATCTATCTATCTATCTATCTATCTATATATCTATCTATCTATATATCGGTCTCATATCTATCTATCTATCTATCTATCTATCTATCTATCTATCTATATATCTGTCTCATATCTATCAATCTATCTATCTATCTATCTATCTATCTATCTATCTATCTATCTATCTATCTATCTATCTATCTATCTTTCTATCTATCTATCTATCTATCTATCTATCATCTATCTATCTATCTATCTATCTATCTATCTATCTATCTATCTATCTATATATCGGTCTCATATCTATCTATCTATCTATCTATCTATCTATCTATCTATCTATCTATCTATCTATCTATATATCGGTCTCATATCTATCTATCTCATATCTATCTATCTATCTATCTATCTATCTATCTATCTATCTATCTATCTATCTATCTATCTATCTATCTATCTATCTATCTATCTATCTATCTATCTATCTATCTCTTGTTTCATCTATATATCAATCAATTCATCCATCCATCCATCTATCTCTACTAAGATTATGAGTCTCAATGCTATAATCCACCTAACTGATCTCACAACTCTCCTATACACAAGCGATTTGTATATTCTTGGAATATCCACAACCGCTTTTTCTTGGTCCAAAAATAAACACAAACCTGCTGCCCGTAGTCTCACCAGAGTCTTTGGGAAACCGAAGCGAAATAATAAAAATCATTCATTACAGAATTATTCACTTTTCCCTATGATTCACATCCTAGTAATTACCATGACCAGCCTAATAAAAACCGCGACAAAACGAAGGTCAACTAGCAGCGAGAAGTGTTCATTTTCAATTCAATGTATTCATCTCTGGCTCCTAATGGCCTCATTTTCTCCCATGCACTTTAATAAATACCACTGAATTACAGGTTAAATAGCTAAATTAAATTATTGCAATTACAGTGTGCAGAGCCCTGAAACTGGTTTACCTTTCCCAGTTCAATTAGAGGGGAAGTTTCAACAGCCTTCGGATCATGATTGCTGTCAATAAAATGAATGGCTCGGGCCCGGCGCTATCTGCTTACACGTACTTAGAGGGGCAATGACGACGGGTCAGCTCGTTACTCCAAATGAATTCCTATCTCACCTCACTCATTCGCTGCACCTTGCGGATTAAATGGAGGTCACAAAGTGATCGGGCTCCTCAGTTTAGGTCTGGAGGCAAGTGACATCGTCTAGCCCATATTACTGGAAGTCACTTGGCGCCATATAAGTTCAGACTTAGAGCAAAACCAATGTGACTTGTAATTAGTTTGGCATCATATTTAACCGTTTAGTTTAATCTTAAGATTTTTGTATTAAAGAGATATTTCTGGTAAAAATGGTGGATAGGCGATAAATGTTAGAACGGCGGGGAGCCAACCAATGGGACCTCCACCCATCGCTAGAACGCCAGTCCTATGCCCACCAGCCGCACATCCGTAAGAAGAGTTTGAATGGAGCGGCAATTGATTTTGCGTGCTGCCGGTAGTTTCATACTCTATGGGAGTGAGCTGAGCTCTGAGGGGGACTGGGTTCCCATTTTTTAACGATTTGTCTTGGTCCCAGCAGTAGAAGCCCTACCGATCAAATATTTACCGCCTATGCAGCGCAGTAAGGTTATGGTCGCTTTCGATAATTCATTATCGGTATGTTCACACATGGCCTATTCATTGCAGACATTTCTGTATCTTAAAAATCCATCCTATACGTGTTAATGGGGCTGTTTCGGCAGAATGTGCATGGATTTCTGCAAGCCCCATTGAGATGAATTGGACAGTAGCAGAAATTTCTGCAACAAATCTGCAGCGTGTGAACATACCCATACCCAATCACGAGCTTGGCATAGCTCTCTCCATTTAAGGACCACGACTTCGCCCATTGTGCCATGGGCTATGTAGTGCTGTATGATTCACTCAGATATTATCACATATTATAGCTTAGATACACCATCAGCAGCACTCGTGATACAACAGACGGATTAACCGTCAAGGGATATTTGCCAATTGTAAAAAATAGACGACATTATTTTCCGTTCGGCCACCTTCATAAGTTTACAGTGCAGAGTGAACGTAAACACTTTGGTTCCCCCATCGCAAACAACTAATTAGGGTAACTTACAGTAGTCGGTCTCTCAGCTGTAATATATATATTAATTAAATACAAATGTATTTGTTATATATGAACGAAAGTTCTGCAGGTACAGTGAAGTTGTAGGGGCAGCCATTTTAGAATCGGAGTTAAGTGGAATTACTCTGACAAAATGGCTGCCCCCACAAAGTACCTCAGTCATGTGATTGCTTTGCAGTGAAGGACAGGGGGCGTTCTGATTAATGGTGGTTCAGCCTTACAAATTGCGGCTACAAATGGAACCAATGAGAAATTTACACATTTATTAGTTTGTCGTCATAATTTAACTTGTCTCTATGACCTTTTCTGCACTCCATATTATAAATAAAGTTATAAAACCATTTTGTACATGAGGAAAAAAAGTAGAGGCGCTGCCCATAGCAACCATTTACCAATTAGGTCACACCTTTTATTCTCAAACATGCACTAAATAACTGGAATATGATAGGTTGGTATAGGCAACCAATCAGATCACTTATTTTATTTTCTTACCTGCAGTATAGAAAATAAAAGCTGGAATATGATTGGTTGCTATGAGCAACATCTTTAGTATTTGCCTTCATTAGATGAGGCCTAACTAGAATTTCATATGAACTGATATCAGGCTGCAGGAGATTCCTGCCTGTGACTCTTTCTAGGACTCGAATACAATGCTGTTTATTGCAGTCTCAAAGGGCACAGTGTGTTTGTTATACAGACATTTTCCAGAGAAATTTACCTGAGCAGACACATGAAAGTAACCTCAATCGACGTCACCGCAAAAAAACAACACACCCATGAAAAGAAAACCATCTTATACTGCACACACTCACTTAACCAGAAAGGACGCCAAAGTAAAATGGCCCCTGGTTCCTTGCTTATGACTGAGGACCGTGTCTATGGCTTCCAAATAATTTATAATACATAAGGTCTTCATTTTTCATGAAGTGATACGTTACAACAAAAATATATTTCGCCCAATTACTACACAATTGAAATAAAACACTCCCCACCCGCCTCATTCTCTGAGGTAAAAAGTAAAATGGTGGCCCCTCGATAAAAAGATAAATAAGGGAAAATGCATGGAGGGAATGTATATCTGTCCAAATATTGCCCCCTCCATCTGAAGCGAAGGCCTCACCTCACCTCATGGATGGTGCACCGCTGGCCATAGATTTTTGTCACCAAAACCTGCCACTTTCATTGACATTAAAAGGGAGGCTGATTAGGTTATGTTCACACCACATCTACAGGCCCAGCGGATGCCAGCGCAAAAAGAGTACGATGTGCGGTTCGCGACTTTTTTTTACATGAATGTCTAGGGACGACGTATGCCCCTGTATGGTATACGGTGGGATGGGTTGGCGCATAAGTCAGAAAATTTTCCCTGCTCATGGGCAAATCGTAGCCCTTATACAGGATGCGAACAGATCCTAAGTATTAGTCGAGCAGTTTGGCCGACAGATATCAGGTGTCTGTGGTTGGCTATAATCCGCCATCCCTTAAATTTATGTCGTAGATAAATACAAAAGAAATTCAATGAAGTTCACATGTAATAGGCTTAGATACGCCATCTTATAACAGCACACTATCCCTGGAAACATTTTATATCTTAATGAATACTAGTAACTATTCAATGACGGAGAACGTATTCAGTAAACCGTATCACACATGAAAGGCTTAGATACACCTGCTCAATAGCACAATGTACCTGGAACTTATTTGCTAATAAATGACAGTAAACATTCAATGATAGGGATATAGCGCTGTATATGAGGTAGTATTCCACCAAAAAGGCTTAGATACACCATCCCCAGGAGATATACTTCATATATTGAAATGCGTAATTGATTGACAATACTGGTCCATTAAAAAAAATGACCATCTCCACAAACATATCATGTCCCCTTAAAGAGAACGCCACCGTCGTTTTTGTAAGCCCTGGCAAACACTGACATTGCACGCAATATTGCTTCCTCGCTGCATAAAATAATCTTGCGCTGTATAAATAAAAATGTTGTGTCGAGACAATAAATGTCAGAACATTCACAGGAAACATTCGAGACTGAAGAAGAAAATATCTGCTCCTGACAGAGCTCAAGAGCGGCAGAACGAGGCGGCCACAGGCCGATAAATGATCATTTGTAAACCTCAATAAACCTCCATGGATAGGGGAATCTGTGCTTAATCTCTGAGCGCAACCCAGAAAATATGATATAAGAGTCCACTTCAAATGTCAGCGGCAACCCAATTTCATCATATTACCAGCATACATTTGCGCATTTGCCGAGCCATTCACTCTGAAAGTCGGAGAGTTTTGCTAATCAAAATGTAATTAGTCCAAATGGCCTAGGAACAGGGCTATTAGCATAAGAACAAAACAATATGAGGGGAATTTCCATAAACCAGCCAGCAAATGTGCGTGTTTTCCAATGTGTCTTAAAGGATTTTGTCGGGGAATAAAAAATGGCCGTCATTTGACTCCGAATGAGGAGAACGGCACTTTTTTTACAGTATATTAATTACCTAATTTGATCCTGGAACCCACACTATGAAGACATCTGTTTTACATACATATCCATACAGTCAGTCTAGAAACTTCTTAATGCTACTACCTAATACAATGATCGTACTGAGAATCCGACTGTGTAGATTACAAGTTCTTTCAAACATATTGGAAAATCTCTATGCAATTACCCAGTCCTTTCTCCAAATCTAGTAATGTAAGGGTCTGATCAGGAGGGGCACCCTTCGATTTGCCCACCAAAAAAATATCAATGAAATGAGGACCTTATACAGCGACTTTTCATGGCCACTAATACCAAGAAAATAAAAGACTTGTTTGGGAGGCCACCGATGTCCATAACAAAGTGGTCCCGGCTCCTTTGACTGTGATCGGCCGATTATGCCGAGAAACCTTCGCTTAGAACTTTGGTTCTTCGAATTGGAAGTCAACAAAATGATCAAATGTTCTTTTTGATTACATGATTTTTGGGATAACCTTATTCAATCGGGTCCCATGGGCCAATGCCATCAGGCAATACAGCATGATATGTACTTTCGAATATCAGCTGACCATCTTATTAATGAACCATTGTCTGTGGACCAGTAGACAATATATATTGCACAAATTTTATATAATTGCATAACTCAATTTCTTATACCACATACCTGCAGGCCAGTAACCCGCAAAGACACTTTAATTTTAATTTCTCAACTCTCCTCTCAATTAAATGCTGTAGTAGAAGACCAAATAACCAGGCAAAAGTCAGAAAAATCTAGGCAGCACCATAAAATATACCACGGTGTATGAGAACTAATGAACTGGCGGGTGTCAGGCTTAATGTAATGAATGGCTCTATAATTGAATACAGGTAAAATTAATTTGAGTATATAATGACATTTCATCCCAGCTCAAGGCTACTGCGTGTGCCACAAATTACAATATTATAAACAGAGCTTGTGAAAGATATTAAGCACATCTGTGCTCGAAAATCAAAACCGAACTAGACAATTCGCAACAGCAGCCATTGTAAGCAGCTATGGAGTTATCATTTGGTCACAGAGTCACCCAGACAGAATAGAAAAGCATAGCCCCTGCTCCCTCCTCCCCTCGACTCTCTAGGGCTCCACTTTACACTGAATTCAATGCTGTGGCTGATCTATGGCATCCTGACCACTGCAGCACAGAGGGGACCAGGCCTGATGCCAATGATAAGCGGCCTCTGTATGTGCTTTTATATTAGAAAAATTCATGATATTGTAAGTAACGAATCAAATACTTTTTATAGACAGAGCTACATGCATACGTTTTGGTTAGGCTGTATCAATGGGAACAGGATTTTAAAGGGTGAGAGGGAATGAAAAAGAGAGGGGGGGAGGAAGCGGAGATTTCGTGTGCCAAGTGAGAAACATGATTTGCTACATTAAAAATAGGCAACAGATACACAGTAACTGCTATCGGTTTTGGCAGATACAACAAGGGAATACAAGAGCCCTTTTGATATCTGGCTAGCTGCACAATTCCAGCTGTACTGTTCCGAGCATAACATATTGCAATAACACACACACACACAATCAGCCGCGTGGATTTACCCTGCAGACGGTATTATATCCCCACACCGAATAGCAAAATCAGACCCGGTTCTCTTAGAACAGTGGTCGGCAACCTGCGGCTCTCCAGCTGTGGTAAAACTACAACTCCCAGCATGCACTGAAACTTGTAGTTGCACCCCTGCCGAGGAGTCGCAGATTGCAGACTACTGTCTTACAAAAGGGCTAATATGCAAATAGAATAGGGGACTGTCATCCATGGCTTTCAGACATTATTTAGCCTTAGCCGCAACGATCAAGACACGGGAATCAATGACGCAATCAAATTATCCCAAGGTGATAAATAATAAAGGAAAAAAAGAAAAAACATTCCAGTTGAAATATTCTAATTTACATCCCTGTTCATCCTGAGCTTCCTGGTTCATGAACTACAGTGAAGACCGCATAACAATCTAGTATTAGATGGCATTCAATGGCTGTAGAAAATGGGGTAACAGACCCAATGGGCATTTTAATGAGTTCTACCGTTCAGCAGGGACAATGCTATAATACGGAATTTGGTATGCGCTTAAAATTTGGCATCGACCCCCTCGGCAGCTTAGTTCATGAGCAGAAGACTCTCTATCAATAAGGTTCAATCTGTTGACTAAATCTAGAATATAATATGTTGTTATCAAGCAGATTGATCCAGAGGGAGGCAAAGGCGAGCGTGCCAACGGCAAATATATCCGCAGCCAAACATTCCTCTCTGATGCCCAAATCTGAGTCTCTCCCAAATATCCTTTAGAAAAGGGCGTATGGCTGCGCGGTTCGGCGCCACGGTTAAACGAGACTTGATTTAACTCTGCAGATCCTGGCTTAATGGATCCAAAAATTCTAAAAACTCTTATGCCAGGTTCACACAAGGCGCTGGTGTTGCACTTTGACCTCTGAGATATTATCCTGCAGTTATTACAAGTGATATATTACAGAATGGGAAAAGTAGATGTTTTATATTGCAGTTTTGGTTGTACTAAATTTTCTTTATTTGGTGCAATATTTTTAAAAAACAAAATGCAAAATTATAAAAAAAAAAAAAACAACAAACAAACAAACATTACCTGTGCAAAAAAATTTACAATGTTTGTTTTAACTGTTTACTATTGTACCCTTTTCTGTAAAAAAAACTAAATGATTAAAAAAATCGATATTTTTTTTTTTTTTAATTTTTAAGCAAAAACAAAATTTTTGAAAAAATATTTATAAATAAATTTATTTCTATTTTTTTTTTATGTTTCAGAGTGGTCTGGTTCTCAACCCTCAATTACGTGTATCACTCTGATTGGCCGTTATTCCGCCCTATGTTTTTTGGAGGCGAGCTTTCAAGCTTTATCAAATATACATGCAAATTCGTATATGTATATAGTTTATAGCGGCCATATGATCATTTGTATCCCAACAAAGCCTGAACTATCTGTTGCATCTACACAAAAAGACCTTTTTTTGGTTCTTAATTTGCCATATTTATAGAACGAATAAATAAATACGACCGTTATATATCTCACTAAAGCCGCCACATCCCTCCCAATCGATCTGCATCTTTTTTTAATTTTATCTGTTCAGTCAGCCAAGAAGAAAAAAAAAAATACACTCTCATTAAAAAAAAAAAAATGAAGTAATGCTAAGATAATGTCACCCACCATTCATCCACATTTGTAGCGAACAACCCATTAAGCAGTAATTATTTTTTAATTAAAAATTTGGGATGCTGACATGCGCGGGCCTGTTCTGTACATCTGTTATTGGTTAAAATAGCCTCATTTTTTTAATAAAAAAAAAACAATGTTTTTTTTTTATATGCTGCAAATTTTTCTTTGTGGCCATTATAATTGCCAAAGAAAACCCGAGCCTTGCTTATTTTCATCGTGGGGTGCAACAGCGCGTATGTGCGCCTGGACGGAGCTGACTGGCCGTGAAAAGAATTCCGAATAAAACACAAACATGAAATTTGGCATGGCCACAGAAGCGAGCTTGGGACTAATTTCAGCATGCGAGCAGCTCTTACGCAGTACGACTGGCTCCACTGTAAATGAAACCAGGCGCAGTAAAAATTGCCAGTAAACTGTCCGTTAAAGGAACAGCGCTCTTAATTTCTGTAGCCTTTTTCTTTCCTGTACTGGAGCCCCCTCCAAACAAAAACATCTGCTGCAGAACTGGAATGGAGCTGATCGGGTGGCAGGACGGCCATTATGAGGAACGGAATACCTAACAAAATACTTTACAGAGAGACACAGTTCTATTCTCCTCATAATAAAAAAAATTACAAAAACACAAGACTGGCCCTAGGATTTGCTCTTATATATGAGCAAAATAAGGCTCTGTTCACACTTGTGCTGGGTTCTGTTTCATCAGCGTTCTAGTAAGCTTGACGGCACGAATAGCACAGTTCTTCATCTCAAAAACACAGACAGGAACTTGGCAGACCCCATTATTCGTCAATGGGAACAGTTAAGGTAATTGAGGTCCATTTGAAAACGGATCCCTCATACCTAGCCCGGCTCCTTTAAGAAAAGAAGTCATGGCGGTAGTGAGAATAAAGCTTTATATGGATTGAATTGTGGAAATATTCTTTTAAGCTGCTTCTTAGCTATATACTTAGTATTGTATGGATGGATGGATAGATAGATAGATAGATAGATAGATAGATAGATAGATAGATAGATAGATAGATAGATAGATAGATAGATAGATAGATAGATAGATAGATAGATAGATAGATAGATAGATAGATAGATAGATAGATAGATAGATATGAGATAGATATGAGATAGATAGATAGATAGATAGATAGATAGATAGATAGATAGATAGATAGATAGATAGATAGATAGATAGATAGATAGATAGATAGATAGATAGATAGATAGATAGATAGATAGATAGATAGATAGATAGATAGATAGATAAAGTATTTTTCCCACCCAAAATTTTTTTGATCATAGTAAAAATTGCAGAAATAGCTTTTCTAAAATGACCTTGATATGACGATGAACCTCCTTGCGTAACTTTATACAATATGAGATATTCACTTCTTATATCAGTCGGTTCACACAAAGCTGTAATAACAGGCACATACAGCCTAGAAATGGTTACAACCTTATTTCTAGTCATGTCATACAAGAAGCTTTCTTTGAAAACTTTAAGCTTAGTGCCACAAAATAATCATTCTTAGAGGGGCGGAGGATGTGGGGGCATCACTGACAGTTCATGTGTCTGCTTTTATATCTTGCAATGCAATAAAAATAGCCTTTTATCCTGATCTCCGAAGCCTGGAAAATCATTGTGGCGGATGCAATGGGATAGACAAGGAGAAAATTACTCGTGGCTTTGCTTCAACATTAAATTAAAAAGTGACGCTGCAGTCTCACAGGGTCTCTGTGATTTCTCCAGGGTCCGGATAATGCATAAATATCACAACATCCATTCAAAACCAAGGTGGTGATAATGGTCCCGTTTTGAAGTTCTGCGAGGAGATGACAAGGTACTGGCGCTCAAAAAGACAATGTGCATAAGGCTTAGTCGGGATATAAAAGGACACAATTTATACAACTGAAGTGATTAAGTTTCTTGGTGCCATCACAGGTTACTAGGTATGTGCATTCTGATTATATCACTAGTTTCTAATCATGTGAATTCTGATGACATCACTAGTTCATAGTAATGTGCATTCTGATGACATCACTAGTTTCTAATCATATGAATTCTGATGACATCACTAGTTCATAGTAATGTGCATTCTGATAACATCACTAGTTTCTAATCATGTGAATTCTGATGACATCACTAGTTCATAGTGATGTGCATTCTGATGACATCACTAGTTTCTTATCATGTGAATTCTGATGACATCACTAGTTCATAGTAATGTGCATTCTGATGACATCACTAGTTTCTAATCATGTGAATTCTGATGACATCACTAGTTCATAGTAATGTGCATTCTGATAACATCACTAGTTTCTAATCATGTGAATTCTGATGACATCACTAGTTCATAGTAATGTGCATTCTGATGACATCACTAGTTTCTAATAATGTGCATTCTGATGAAATTACTATTTCCTAGTGATGTGTATTGTGATGACATCACTGATGGGTGGTAATGTAAGGTAGATTGAGACTGGTTTGTTGGCTCCATCTTTAAATTAAATCTGATTCAGAAATTACAGCAAAAATAAGAGCATATACACAAAAATCCTGTTGGGTTTTAAAGAATCAATATCAGGTTGTTTTCATGCAATACCCATAGCACTTCCAAGATACTAAGTTTAATTTATGGCTTAGTAGAGACTAATTACACATACAAATACAGACTGTAGAGAAACAGACATACATACTTACCCAGTGTACAGATAGACACTATACAGACACACACACACACACACACACACACACACACACACACACACAGACACGCACACACACACACAAACACACACACACACACACACACACACATACAAACCCACACACACACTATACAGGCACATATAGTGTAGACACATACACTCACTTACTCTACAGACATATATACACACACATTATGCAGACCCATATTGTGTACAGACACATACACACACACTGTATAGACATATACATACACACACACTAGACACATCCATACATATTGTATAGACACACACATACTGTACAGACATATACATACACACACACATAATGTACAAACACATAGACACACATACTCTCCAAACTCACACATACTCCACATACACACACATGAACAGACACATACACAGCAATGCAGACACACATATAACATGCAGACACATACAGACACTGTACTGACACACACTATACAGACATATACATACACACACATACTGTACAGAAACATACAGAGCAGATACAAGCACAGAGATACTCTATACACACACACACACACATACTCAACAGACATATACACAGCTATACAGACACACATATACTATACACACATGCACACCATACATACACACACATACTCAACGCACACATTACACACTTAACATACACACATACTCAGCTGTACAGACACACATATACACACATGCATACTCAACAGACACATACTATACATACACATACATTATACATATACACATGTTCGGTGCCATGAAACCCTGGTGAACTAATCTCATCTATACATAACACACACTCCCCCACCCCCGTGTTAAAACTTTTCTCAGCTGTGATTCATTTTGCTTTTATAGAATTAAAAGTAGTTACTTTGCTGCCCTCGGAAGCTATATAAAGACAAGCCGCTGCCAATGACACATGCCTGCAACAAGTCTTCGAGGAAGAGTCAGGGAACAATATGTATTTCCTGGTTTAGAACAGATGGAGCGCAGCACAGCAGAGGCGAAATACCCATGAAAACATTGTATTCATCACTTCACCAGTCACAGAGATCTGAAAATGATTTATCAAAATAACAAAATGGAACCCAGTGATACACCGGGATATATATAGATATAAAAGTCTGTCTGTATATCAAATGCTAGACAAGAAAACACAAACATGCTTCCACCAATGTAATGGACTAAAATAATAACGTATGCTACCGATGAGTCAAGAAGAATAAGTAACGGAAGCCTCCACCACTCCGAATATAACCATCAGCAGCTAAAAAATATTCAATATACATGAGCATACAGGTAAATGATTAGCAAAGAACTAATGAGCCCCCCTACAAAGAAACGTAGAGCCTCACGAATACTCAAAAACATTACTCTTATGTTTAACCAAGTGTGCATGGTAGGTCTCTATAAAGATGGAGGATGAGATCTTCCACCAAGGTAAGGTACCAGCTTATCTTGAGGGAATATTGAGATCAGTCAACAGGCGACATGCTGTTGTCTTATCCTTACTATGTTGACCTGACTAAGCCAGCCATCAACCATGAAATTTGGCCATACATAGTCAGATTCTGACATCCAAACATGGTCACAATGAAGAATGCATGTCTGATTTGGCCATACTTTTAGGTTGATTGCGCCACGACTTCTTGCATAGTTCTTGATATGGACGACCACATTACCCGGCCACGGGCCATCAAAAATAAGAAAAATTCCAAAAACAGCACTAAAAATCTATAATAACCAATGGGCCGATAAGCCATGAGCAAGACAATAACTTCTCCTGTGTGTAAGTCCAGCACTACATCACATAATCCAACCCACTCATTGCAACCACCATAGTTGTATCCGCCACTGTTGCATGGCAATTCGACAGAGGTCAATGGAAGATACCAGAGGGGCCCAAAAACACTTGTCCAGTTTGAATCATACAAGAGGTTTAAGACAATAGGAATGATGTTGGTGAATGTAGTTTGTCAACATGGTATGAAAATGACCCACCACTTTATTAGACGTGATGACAAGTCTACCAGGACTGGATAGAAGATCCATTATCAAAGAATCCCGTTTACAGGTTCTCATATCGTAATGACCAGTGTCGGCTCCCCTCATCCACTACTTTAAAGAGATGCATACAGCATTGCATTAAAAATTAATTACACATGTTATTTTATTGATAGTGCATAATGTAATGAGCACCAGCTGTGCTAAATATCCAAACTCCTTTATAAGACGGCTATAAAAAAAAAGGGGAGCGGAGAAAGAGAAAGCCCTTCTTAATGGTTCTAATGTCAACGGAAAAGAGGAACATTGTATAAAAATATGAATAAAGGGACTTTGAATTTTCTTTACTTTTTCAGCCACATAAGGTCTCTCGACTACACAGGTGGAGTCTGTTTAAACCTACATGGAGCAATCTCGGAAAATGTTGCTTAGAACCACTTCGATTATCACGTCGTCTTCTCCTTATTGAGTCATTTTATATTTCTCATGTAATAAATTCAAGAAGATCCAAAAATCAACATCGCGGAACTGAAAACAAGGACAACCAGGATTGAGAAGTCACAATGGTGGCATCCGGCAGGTGGGACCTCCACTGATCTCGATAATGAAGATCACCATTATCGAAACCAATAATGATTTCGATAAAACCGAGATGGCCACATATGAGAAGGCATCTCTCTCTATAGGAAGAGGTGGTTGAGCACACCTGCAATGGACCAGTCCGATTGAATCCACCTCTGTTGAAATACATGGACATTGTACCATTTAAGGCTGTCATTTTAAGGACCGCCCTGGTTCCTTTGTTCAGGAGACACAGCTTTGAGGTCTACTGAATGGATGATCCACCTTCATACAACTAGTGGTTCTTTGGACTCGATTAGCATGTAAGACGTAAAACGCGTTGCCTTCAAGGAGCTATGGATGAAGAAGGACGTTGACATTTATTTTCCTACTCTTCCATGGAGCTCTATATGGTGGTATCTCCCCGATTAATAACAATAGCCAAAAAGACTAAAACTTCTAAATGGGATTATCCATCAGTCTGGGTCTTCAAAGGCTAATACAAAGCTATAACCTCACCTTACACAAGTGCTACCTGATATCTTTGTACTCGCTGACCAGTGAAGCGCGGCCTGAAGGTGTGCACTCTTATCTGTGAATCTAAACTCACGACAAAAGATGAACTTTCTACCTACTCAAATACCCCAAAAGTAAGAATTTTTATAAATAAGGGATATCATCAAAGTCCGCAGCTTCCAAAAACAGGAACACTTTCTAGAACCATAATGAAAGTCTATGAGAAAATGACCATAAATAGGGGTCAGTGTCTTGGCTAGAGAATATGCCATATCTGTCTTTCTCTGTCCCTTAACGCACACAAAACCCAATTTTTTTTCTCTACGTCTCGAATGTTCTTTGGTATCACCAGTTCAAGCTGAGAACCTCCAGAAAAATGTGTGTGTGGCTGATATCAAGAGCTCGTCTTATACGGGAGACCATACTAAACTATATACTGGACACACTACTAGAAAAGTTATGGCAAGACTGGTTCGCCAATTTTCAACAATCCAGACCTCTTATAACCAGTCTACAGATTGCCACTGGGTCAATCAAGAGGAGGTCACATTCAATGATCGGAAATCCTCAAGATCCTAAAAGTAGATTTCCCAACATGTCGTTTCTTAAAGGGGTAGTGCAGGATTAGACAAACATGGCTGCCTTCTTTCAGAATCAGATTTCAGAAGAATAAACTGTGGCACCGACTGTTCACTGTTTCGGACTAGGAGCAGCAAGGGTTAATCCCGTTTTCATTTACTTTCTAAGAGAAGATAATGTTTCTTTCAGACAGGACTTGGCCAAACACTGCCATAAACACTTAACATGCTCTTTGATATACCCTATTCTCTCAGCGCTGTAGACTGCAGCAGTAATTATGGGAAAGCCATGATAACAAGTCGATTTCTCCGCAAAGCTGGCATCACTTTCCAGGGAACAGACCACTTGACAACTAGAAGGAGAAAACTAGAGGAAAAAAATATATATCCAGACCAGAGAAAATAAAAAAATATGTATTTTTTTTTCCTTCTTACTTATTTTTTCAATCACGCCGCTCCCGTCCACGCTGTATGCAATGGATGAAAGTGAACAGAGGTGGAAAAGGCGTCCTTATGGGAGAACGCGCTCAGCAAGAACAAGAATTCACGGCAATACAAGACTCAAAGCCGGACACTGACGTTGTTTTTTTACTTTTTACTATACACATAGCTTTCTTTTTTCTTTTTAACTAAACCTCAAAGGGAAAGTCCTGGATTAGAATAAAAAAGGTTGGCTTTTTTTTTTTCTCAAGAAGAACACCAATCTTGTATTTGTGGCTGTGGCTGGAATTGCAGAATTCAGCTAAATGGGCATAAGTTGCAATGCCAGACACGGCCACAAGAATAAGAATGGCGCTGTTTCCCGAAAAAAAATTTGACCTGGGTATCTTCACTTAAATAATAGAAAAAGATGAGACACATCAAAGGGTAAGATTGGTGGGAGTCTGTCATGTGAATACCACCACCACCAGAACCTTAAGAGCATGGAAGAGTGTATCGGCGCAGCCAGTTAAACATGTCACGTGGAGAAAATTTTATTAATCTACAACACATTTAGAGGTTGTGCTGATCACTTCAGGTTGAGGGTATGTTCACACGCAGAGTTTTCAGCCATATTTCGGGGTGTAACCGCCTCTAAATACGCCTAAAAAAACACGGCAACTGAACACCTACAAACATCTGCCCATTAATTTCAATGGTAAAAACGGCATTTCGTTCCGACAGGGCGTTTTTTTACGCCGTCGTTTTTTAAAATGTCACTTCTTGAGCCGTTTTTGGAGCTGTTTTTCATTGTGTCAATGGAAAAACAAGTCCAAATACGGTTTAAAAAACCGCCTCAAAAAACCTTTTTAGCTTCAAAAACGGCTGAAAATCAGAGGCTGTTTTCTCTTTGCGTGTGAACATACCCTAATTCTGCAGACTGCAGAGAGAGGAAATTATATGTCGGGTCTGCTGTCAAGCTCCTATTCCCTGAGCTCAATGCAGCTTCGACAAAAACAGCTGTCTGACAAACAGAGTTGTGTCTGACAGACTGGTTGCTAGGGATAAACTGCCTAGCAACCACAGTCTTTTTAATGGAGTTTGGATGGAGAAGTTCCTGAAGCTGTTGGGGGAAAAAGTCCAGATTGTTCAGTCAGTACCCACTAAAACTATTTCTTATGTTACCACATACAACGTACACAAAACAAACATTTAAAACAAAAAATACTTGACTGGATCCAAAAATGTGCACGATGAGAGTTGTATCACATATTTGTATCGTCTGCGTGAGAAAAATGAAGTTAAAAAATGCAGGTGTATGTTCTCGGCCGGCGTCTCAGCCTCCTCCTTTGTCATGAATCAGGAAGTAAACTGGACTCGGCTGAATCAATAATTGCCAAGAAGAAGGAAGATAAGTGGTGGGATTCTATTGGCATTTCGAGAACAAGACAGGACATGAGGGGGTGCCGCCCGGCTTAGTTTTCTAAGACAAAAACACCCAAACAGATGTCTTTGTGTGTCAATCACGAGTCCAGGACCCCTTACCCAAAACACGGCAGAACGCAACCATTGATCTGTCTGCTTAGACACAGCAAAAGTCATCCATGCCTGGATATAGATATTCGGAATGATCCCTGTAAAAGTCCACATGTACCTCTCAAAAACATCCAAAACACTCAGGCCATATTTACACTTGACAAGCGCACTGACCAAAAAAGGCACAAAAATATTTCAGTTCAAATTGTACATTTTAAACTTTTTGAAATGTTTTGGGTTTTTATTAAAATGAAAGAATATGTCTGTATAATGCGTAAGACAAGTGTACTGTCCGGACCCGGCCTTAAATGTCATCATGACTCAGTAAATAAGGACAAAGAGGACAGAGGGCATGGACTGTGTTCACATTTTGTCCTCCCAGAGTTGATCTTGAGGATCATGGCTTTTGTGGTAGACCCAGAAAACCCCTTTAAATTGAAAATATATCACCCACTAAATCATATATTGTCTGGTTTAGAAAATCCATTAATCCACTAAAAGGGCATTTACAATGAACTCATTAGGAAACTCCACCAATGACCCAGAGCAGGGAGCATCTCTTTATTCTGGAGGACTGTAAATTACACAGATGGTCCATTGCTTACATTGGGTACCATGTAATGTTTCAATTCCCCTGTTGGGGCGCTGCAGAGGAATTAAAAACTTGCCGCTGGGTTTCCCGAAAGATTAGTGCTAGAAAATAGGGATAGGCCTACAAAGCCCAAGCAACATATATAGTCTTTGGGGAGGGGAGGGGGGATTGCTAGAGAATGGAGGACCTCAGCAAATGCCCAGTTTGCCACCCCTAAACTTTTGAATAACACATCCCATTTCAAAATGTTCTTCTTGTTTCAAATTAGAAACAAGTCCCCGAATAGATGATCTGATATCTGCGACGAGGCCAGGAGCTTCATCCAAGTGCACATTTATTTATTTATTTTTAAATTGTGTATGTATAAAATGACTAAAAAAAATCAAAAATAAATAAAAAAGATAAAAAAAAATTCCAATAGATAATGAATATATAATTTATACTTCTGTACATATACACGCCAGAGGTTATTTACTGATATACTGGCTTGCCGGCTACACTTGTGAACCAACATGGAATACTACTTCATCCTTGGCACCGGACCCACTCCTCATCTCGGAAGGGCTGCGTTTGATTTTGTCGTTTATCTTAAATGGCTACGAGACCACCAGTGCAAAACATTTGTGTGAAGACGCTGCCAAAACCACAAGTAAAGGAGTCTAAATTCCCTATGTAAATACTCGGGCTTTGCGCAGAAGGAGAAAAAGTCGACACTAAGTGCTCTTTTGTGAGGTCTGATCTTCAAGGGAAGTTTACGCACAAGCTCATTTCCTGTCATCAACATTTTTGATCCGCTTCCTAATCTAACACATTAGAGTCTACAGAACACAACAAACAACAGGTCTGGACTGTCCTTCTTTATTAGGGAGCAGACCCGGGAGAAATGGAAAATCTCGGGATTACCGGCGTACCATTTACAGTATAAACACACACAACCTTCCGCTGTCAAGGCATGCTGGGAGTTGTAGTTTCAGCTGGAGAGCCACAGGTTGCAGACCAATGACAGGACACGGTTTGGTTTAGCTATGTAACTACCGGTGTAGCAGAGTTGAGATTGTCACGTGCCACATTTTAAGTGAGGAGTTGTAGTTTCGTAGCAGCTGGAACGCCACAGGTGGGAGACCACTGACATCAAGTACAAAGACGGTTAGTTTTACAACCACAGATGTAGTAGAGCTGAGATTGTCACCTGGCACAATTAAAGTAAGGAGTTGTAGTTTTGTAACAACTGGAGAGAACAGGTTGGAGACCATTGACATTCAATATGAGGATGGTAAGTTATACAACTAGAGATGTAGTAGAGCTGAGATTGTCACTTGGCACAACTCAAGTAAGGAGTTATAGGTTTGTAACATTTAGAGAGAACAGGTTGGAGACCACTGACATACAGTATGAGGATGGTTAGTTTAACAGCTATAGATGTAGCAGAGATGAGATTGTCACTTGACACAACTTAAGTGAGGAGTTGTAGTTTCGGAACAGCTGGAAAGCCACAGGTTGTAGACCACTTAAATATAGTATGAGGACGGTTAGTTATACAACTACAGATGTAGTAGAGCTGAGATTGTGACAACTAAAGTGAGGAGTCTCAGTTTTGTAACAGCTGGAAGGCTACAGGTTGGAGACCACTGACATATGGTATGAGGACGGTTAGGTATACAACTACAGATGTACAGAGGTGAGTTTGTCACAACGCAAGTGAGACGTAGTTTCACAACAAAGCCTCAGGTTAGAGACCACTGACATACAGTATGAGGACGGTTAGGTATACAACTACAGATGTAGCAGAGCTGAGATAGGTACAACACCTGTGAGATGTTGTAGTTTCTCAACTGAGCCTCAGGTTAGAGACGTCTGACAAACAATGTGAGTACGGTTAGTTATACAACCACAGATGTAGCAGGGCTGAGATATGCACTGACACCTCCGAGTAGGGAGTTGTAGCTTCACAAGAGCTGGAGAGGTCAGGTTAGATATAACTAAGATACAATATACGAAATGTTTAGTTTAGCTATACAACTATAGATGTAGCAGAGCTGAGACACAACTCATCATGATAGCTTCAACTCCCACCATGCCACAGTCACTGTAAATGAATGTTGGGCATTGTAGTTGGAAGCCATTGATATAGCTTTTCATTATATGTGTTGGCCTTAATAAACTGGCATAGTAAGAAATCTACGCCCACTGCTCCGATGTTTTCTTTTTGTGTGTCGCGGCTAGAAAATGAATGCGCCGTTTTTTGCGGGACACGGATGACAGGATAGACTTTTTGTAGACGCTTCAGATAGAGAAGATGGTTTGATCGCTTGGGCCATATTCGGTGGTGCTACTCAGGGTTGAACTTGTCACTTGGCACACTTTTAACTGGCAGAGTAGGCGGAAAGAGTTAAATGACAAGTTCAGCTCTGCTACATCTCAATATAACACAATTATACATTAGAGAGAGAAAATAGCCCATGTAACTGTGTGATACAGTCACTATAGCAAATGGCCCTTATAAACTGCTTTTGCAAAAGTTGGAAAAGAAAAAACCAAACCTGGCCCCCGGCCCCTCTTTTCATGTAATAAGTTGGAGCGTGAGCGCCAGGCCCCTGCAGGAGTTTTCTGGGTGAAGGTACCTTCTGTGCAACTTTTATGAGACAGAACGAGTCCCCGTCAAACACTGAGAAAAGGGACTAAAAACCGTGGAGCGTCAGAGGTGACACAGCTCACAGCGAAGCGCTGCCTGGATTTTCCAGTTGTGAAATAAAGAGGTCAGGAAGAAAAATGTGACTGCAGGAACACAGCAGTAATGTCAAGTTTTCAGCACAAAAAGGTATTCAGCATTAAAAGTGTAGCACCAAGGGTGCAGGCCCAGTGGTTTTATTGTACAAATGCTACTGTAACCTGAATACAGCTTCCTCCCCTCTCCTGTTAGTGGGCTAAGTACAGATGTAGCAGAGCTGAGGCCGTCAGAAACTTAGTTTGTCGTCTGGCACAACTCATCATTATATCAATAATTGTTCTCAGTGGTTTTCCATAGGACAACCCTAGTGAGCTATCCAAACCTGGTAAGCTCTGCTACATCTGTATACATTACCAAGCCCATAATGATATCAAAAAGCGTTATCTGGGATTTTACCTGAACTACTGCAGTAACTGAGATGTAATGCGGCTGCAAAAAATCCCCTGAGAGTAAAAAGAAATAAGTTCCAGCACTGTTACATCTATGAGATATATATATATATATAGGTGAATCTAACAGTTCGGAGGGGAATGAATGATTAAAATAATAAAATAATAATAATAATAATAATAATAATAATAATAATAATAAATAATAAACATAATAAAAAAAAGAATGAAAAATAGTTAACAAATTTACATTTACAAAAAAGTTTTCAAAAATGTCAAAAAATTACTAAAAAAAGATAGACAATACTAATATATTCAACAATCTCTCCTATAGAACATGATCACCATCACCTGCTCTTTACTAGATACGGGCTGGCAGAAATTAATTACATTTAAATAAATTTGTCTTTGGTTGAGGTGTATGGGAGGGGGGGGGGGGGGGTTATATCATGCACTGAAATCCCAGAGGCCCCCTAGTGGCCAGTGGATGAATACCCAAAAATGTGCCCACTTTGAACAGCTCTATTTCAACATTAAAAAAAATTTAAAATTAAAAGATGTATCCCATGATAATTGAAATAAATAAATACATGCATACACAGCTGCCTCATTGACCCACCCAATTACGGCCTTATTAAAAAGTTGTTTCCAACCGGCCCTTAATTATTTAGATTTTTTTTTTATTTTCGTTATTATTGATTATCACCCCTGACACACTCGGCCCAGCTAAGCCCTGATCCAGGATTGCGGGGGTTAACTAGGGATCGTCGTTAAAAGATATTACAGTCTGTACCGTGTCCCTCCGACACCCCCCCCCCCCCCCACCCCCAAAGCCAAGACATTAATTCTCACAAGTCGGAGAAAATTACTATGCATGAATGCAAAAAGCATGATCAGGAGTAATTAACATGGCTTCATATGCAAATTTTATTAATGCAGAAGTACAAAGTCATTATGCAAATGAAACTTACGTCAACTCTCTTGACAAATATTCTTCTACAAAGCTCGTTTTCTCTTATATGTTTTTTTGTGTTTTTTTTTACTTGCACAAGTTGGTAAAGTTTTTGTTTTTTTTATTAATTTTATTTTTCGTAGCCATATTGGCCAAAGAAATCTATGGCGAAGATGTTGCTTTTTGTTGTACGTTCGGCAGGTAGATGGAAACTTGTGCTAAAGGGGTAAAAGCGAGGGGAAAAGGAAAAAAAAACAAAAAAAAAACAAGCTCCTACCAGCAGGCGGCCAATCAAAACGCCAGAGGCTGTAATGAGCGCGATTGATGACTGTTTGGCTTTACTGCAGGGTAATGAACTAGAATCTAGTCTGAGAAGAGAAATATGAATATTCATGAAGCAGCGCTCCTGCCTTTGATGATTAAAGAAATTTTTAATATTCAAATAAGCGCTTGCCAAGTGATTAACAGAGAACAAGCATGCAGCAGTGGAAATAGACGCGGCGAAGGTTTGGGAGTCACTCATGATGGAGCCAGCTTTTTCCGATAGATCGTCCAATTTGCCGGCAAAATAGTGAATTTTGTGTGGGGGGGGGGGGGAAGGCAAAAATGCTAAAAATAACAACAATAATAGTATATCCTAATCATTCAAAAGTATGGAATTTTTTGAAAAAAATCTCCGCGGCTCCAACGCTTTTGTTTCTAGGAATAAAACGATAAACCGTTCCAACTATTGTAAAATAATTATTGGTTCAAGTCTAATTTTAGATGCGTTGTTGCCCTTGTTTATAATTACATCCACGGCATTGTGCAAATGCTAATGAAGTATACAGCGATCTGTGAATAAGGAGCTGACAAGGAGCTGATCAGAGTCTTATTTTTGCTTTATTTAGTATGTGAAAGACCGAAAATGCATAAAGAAAATGGCATTATTTCGACGCTGCCGGGGACACTACATTTGACCAAAGAGCTTGCAATCTATGAACGCAGAGCTGTATTATAATAATTATGTAGGCTTAGATGCAGTCCTGTGTAAAACTCAGATCAGAAAATCAAAAAAGGTTTACCTGCAGTCCTGTGGACACCATCTATGTTGTGCCAGATAACAAACTCAGCTCTGCTACAGCTTGTATTTTATTTTTTTATAAAGTTTTCACAGCTACCCCCTTTAAAAAAAAAAAAACACTGCCGACCACATTTATAATTGGCTCAGCAGTAGTTAAATTCGACTTTAATCCTAATCAAGATCTAGAGCCGTATTACAACGAGCCCGTAAATGACTCAATGAAACATTTTCATCTCCTACGAACCACGAGATGTAGTTACAATATATAACAGATCAGCCTTTTTTCCGCCACATCTGCTCCATTTTACCCCCTGACAAAAATCTATTAAAACAAAAACCTTCTTGGCATTATTCTTGCTGAAAATTATATATCACGTGTGTGGGGGGAGGGGGGTGTCGGGCTCCCAGACGTTAACGCTCGTGTCTCCCAGTATATGTTATTAACTGCAAATAAGAAAATGATGATGATAAACATATTCCGCAAAAGAAATGAGGGGGGGGGGGGGCTTTATAAACGCTGGGCAGGATTCATAAGATCGGGAGTCAGCTTTCGATGGAGAGGATGAGGCGACGTACAGCAACCTTAAGGCAATATTCACATTAAATGGGGACTGTCTGGTCGGATCAAGTCGCCATAAAGGCCGAGTCTGGATAAACTGTCTGGACAGTGGGACTTTTCCGTACGGCGACTTCCATCGTTTGCTATTACAAGAAATTTCGTTTAACACCTATCGTGCCTCGTAATAAGAATATACCAACGATAGAGCTTCATACAGTTGTAGCAGAGTTGAGTTTGTCATTTGGCACAAAGTTTTGTAATTCCATTGATTTCAATGAAGGACACAGCTAGGGGGGGGGGGGGACAGCGTTGCCATAATAACCAATCCAAAGCAGGCTAGAAAATAAAAGCTGTGATCTGATTGGTTGTCATAGACAACACCTTAGATTTGCGTCCGACCTCATTCTTTTCAGTCACGAGGCCCGTAGTGATTTATGAACATAGTCAGAAACAAAGATTTATGAGAAATACTTACCAAATAACTAAAAATACTCTTAACATAAACCAAAATGTAACGTTTAGGGTAATGGACGAGACATAGTGGTAAAAAAGGGCAAGATTAATACTCAATATTTCAAAGAAAATATGCGCTTCTGTTTTGCATCTGGAGGACCTTGATAAATCGCCAAAAAAAATAAAAGTAGTAATAACGGAGTCCTTTGAGGACACAGCCAAAAAGCAGAGCCCTGCAGCAAGCAGATAGAGCGCGGCTCCCCAGCAACGCCATATTAGCGGCTGCTTCTTACGCTGTTACGAAATACATAGGACGCACATTACCTGGGAGGTATTTCTATAACATGAGGGAATTGCCACAAAAAAACATATAAGATTTTTCTTGCACAGGATCTGCCAGGATTCATTGGGATCCATTTAATAATGGCTTCGTCAAAGCCATCACGGCCAACTGGCCCATAAGGCCATGTTCAGACGTGGCAGAATTTTTCCGCTGCAAATGTTGGTGCAGATTCGGGGAAATTATGCAACGAATCTGCAGCAACATTTGCATATTTGACAGGTAATTCAGACGTTGCAGATATCACAGCGGACTTGCCACAGATTTCAGTTTTTGCATTGCAAAGGCTGAAATCCGCAGTGAAATTCCGCTGCTTCTCCGCAATGGAAAGAGCATGCTACGGAGGGGAAATTCTGCACCGCAGCCTAAATTGCGCAGTTATTTTTCACAATGTCTGAACTAAGTTTCCTAAAAATGTATCGAAACAAATGTAAAAAACGTCTGCTGCAGAATTCCACTGCGGACTGTCCGCAGCCTAATATGTCATCACCCTCCAAATACAAAAGATGAAAAATCTAAATACAAAGTGCCTTATGTGTAAAAATCAGTGTGAAGATTAAATGGATATTTTGTAGGTTAAAAACGTGTCATGTGATCGGTTGCTGTACCTCCACTTTATGTCCCTTCTAGATTTTATACATGAGGCCTGAAGTTACTGTTGAGGTTTAGGCCGAATTCAGACGACCGTAGTATTAGTCCGTGTGACGGCTTTTAAAACAACGGCCGTCACATGGACGCATGTATTTCAATGGGGCCGTTCACAAGGCCGTTGTTTCAACAGATCGTATAAAGGGTCTGTGGAAAGATAGAACATGTCCTGTTTTCTTCTGTTTTCACGGATCCCTCGATAGACTCAAGTCGTTCGTGTGAATCTGAACTTAGCAAAGAAAATGACTGTGAGCACAAACAAGTGCCCTGGACATTCAAACATAACATACATGTACACTAAGCATACATACAGAAAGACAAGCATAACACATATACCATGGGTGTACATAAATACATACATACATAGTATATATCCACCCTGGACATACATATATACAAACAAACATAACATACATATACCATGGGAATACATGAATACAAACATAACATATATGTACCCTGGACATAAATACATGCATAAATAAATAAATACATACATAACAAACATGTACCCTGGACATACATGAATAACATACATGTAACCTGGACATACACATATAACATACATGTACCCTGGACATACACATATAACATACATGTATCATGGACATTCATACATACATACATACATACATACATACATACATACATACATACATACATACATACATAACATACATATACTCTGGACATACAAACATAACATACATGTATCATGGATATTCATACATACATACATACATACATACAAACATGCATACATACATGCACCCTAGTAATACCTACAAACATAACATACATGTATCATGGACATACATACATACATACATACATACATGAATACATACATGTTTACATAAATACATACATAACATACATATACCCTGGACATACAAACATAACATACATGTATCATGAATATTCATACATACATACATACATACATACATAACATACATATACTCTGGACATACAAACATAACATACATGTATCATGGATATTCATACATACATACATACATACATACAAACATGCATACATACATGCACCCTAGTAATACCTACAAACATAACATACATGTATCATGGACATACATACATACATACATACATACATACATACATACATGCATACATACATGTTTACATAAATACATACATAACATACATATACCCTGGACATACAAACATAACATACATGTATCATGAATATTCATACATACATACATACATACATACATACATGCACCCTAGTAATACCTACAAACATAACATACATGTACCCAGGACATACATCCAAACAGATTATATAAATATAAAATACATAATCATTCATAATAATATGAAAAAATGATAGCCGTTAAAAAAAAACGAAACTTTGGCCTGTGCACTTCGTACACACTAAGGTCATGTGGACTGTTTTGGTTTTGAGGAACTTCCATAGACATCAATATAAATTCCCCAAAAAGTTAAACACCAGGAGCATTTCCATACATCCTATTAGTGAATTCGGAGTTAATAGTGGGGGGTCCTCTGTTTAGGCTCCTCATCCCTTGGCCAAAGTGAAGAGCGGGTACAAAGAACATCTCTCTCTCTCTCTCTCTGGAGGAACTGGCCTGTCCTGTATTACACAGACAAACCCATTGATAAGAATGAGCACTGTGTTATTGCTTAATTTCTCCTGCGGTGGCGCTGCAGAGAAATTGAACATGTACTGACAGGTTTCCCCACAGATCACAGCTGATCGCTGGGGGTCCCACCCTGAGAACACTTTGTGATCGGCTTATTATTAAGGGACCCTTCTAACAAGTAGGAATTGTCCAAAACAGAAAACTTTTTTAAAAAAAATTAAAATATTACCAAAAGTATTTTCTACAGTAAAATGCAAGCAGCTAAAAATAATGAATGTGTTTGTGATTTTTCCCACTGACTGAAGTAAATGGAGAAAATCCTCCACAAAAATACCACAGATAAAACTGGCAGCCGGGTGACATAAACAAGCGCCCGGTGTGAACAGTTCATAAATCCCCAATATAGAGGCTAAAAATTTTTGTATGTGAAATACGGTGCCAGAGAAATGCCACACAAACGCCCTGTGTGAACACAGCCCATGACATCTATGAATAGAAGAATTATACAAAACGCCACAAATATATGTGAACTAAATTAAAGGAACACACCTCAGGAAATGAAGGTATCGAACCCAGGGGTGGTCTACATCAGACAGCAGACCGATCCACAATACTCCTGAGCTCACCAACCTCAACTATCTGCAAAAACTTCTCAGGAAATCCGAACTGAGCTGAAGAACGTCACTGAGTTTTGCAACCCAGCCGTTTATTTGGCAGGAGTGAGGCAGCCTGGCATTATTCTCACTTTTCACAGAAAAAAAAAAAATCACTATTTCTGGGCACTCGCTCAAAAACAGGTAGGAAGCAAATGCTTAGAAACGAGGAAATAAAAACAGCCAAGTGATTTTTTTTTTTCTTTCCACTACCAGGAATGCCAAATGTAAATATGATTTATTTACCTACGTCTAATAGATCACGAACAAAACTGCAGCATGAGAAAAGCAATTAAAAAACAAAACAAAAAGAAAACTAATAATACAGTGAATTTATTGCAGGACATTTATACCATCATTTGAAGGGCTTTGTAGCCAAAAATATTACCCGTTTACAAATAATCTGCTCAAACAAAAGATGAAGGGGCCGTCTAATAAAAACAATATTTATGTGGTTCCGGCGTTACATTACCACACATGCACATGGATCTTGCTACCACATGGGTGTCGAGAAGGTGACGTGAGCACAAAATAAATCCTAATTGATAAGTGATGTGCAGAAATTTTTTTATTTTGTATCCTGCAACAACCAATCAGCTGCAAGGATTCATCATGGCGCAATAAGATAATTAATTGCAGGCAGCCATTTTTTTTAAACATTATTTTTAATCAATTTATTCAGACGCCGTGAATTGATTGTAAAAGGCTGACTTCTTCTAGATAATTAACGTTGTACTTAGGTACAGATGTAGCAGAGCTGAGTTTGCCAGTTGTACCACAGCTCAGGATTTATATGCTGCTCAACTAAATTTGCGATTTGGCACAACTCGTGGTGATAGCAGATCATACAGTGTGTGAGGGAAGTGGCTTATGATATTAGATGACAAAATGCCATTTCAACTTTTTGTAAGGTTATGTAATTAGGGCAAGTATCTCACCGCCTAGTGTAAGCACTTCCACTACCAGATAACAGTGCTGTATATTCCCCATATAATAGTGTCCATCAGTGTTTATATATACTGCCACACAATGCCAAAATAATAGTACAATGCGCCAACCTAATAATACTGCCACACAGTACTGAAATTATAAACCATAGAGTGCCTAAATAATACAGCCAAACAATGCTTAAATAATACTGTCATACAGTATATAAGTAATACGGTGATACAGTACCTAAGTAATACTGTCATACAGTGCCTAAATATTAGCGTCATATAATGTACAAATAATAGTCATACAGAGCTGAAATAATAGACAATAGAGTGACGAAATAATAGGGCCAAACAATGCTTAAATAATACTGTCATACAGTACCTAAGTTATACTGTCATACAGTACCTAAATATTAGCGTCATATAATGTACAAATAATATTGACATACAATATGGAAATAATAAATCATAGAGTCCCTAAATAATAGGGCCAAACAATGCTTAAATAATATTGGCATACAGTACCTAAGTAATACTGTCATACAGTGCCAAAATATATGCGTCATATAATGTACAAATAATAGTGTCCTACAGTGCTCAAATAGAATCACACAGAGCTAAGTAATAGTGCCATATAGTATCCAAATAATACTGCCATACAGCACCTGAGTAATAGTGTCATACAGTGCCAAAATAATAGTACCACGGACCAACCTAATAATACTGCCACACAGTGCTGAAATAATAAACCATTGAGTGCCTAAATAATACAGCCGAACAATGCTTAAATAATACTGTCATGCAGTACCTAGGTAAATCTTTCATACAGTACTTAAGTAATACTTTCATACAGTATCTAATACAGTCATACAGTGTCTAAGTAATACAGTCACACGGTACCTAAGTAATACTGTCATACAGTACCTAAGTAATACTGTCATACAGTACCTAAGTAATATGGTCATACAGTACCTAAGTAATATGGTCATACAGTACCTAAGTAATACTGTCATACAGTACCTAAGTAATACGGTCATACAGTACCTAAGTAATACTGTCATACAGTACCTAAGTAATATGGTCATACAGTACCTAAGTAATATGGTCATACAGTACCTAAGTAATACTGTCATACAGTACCTAAGTAATATGGTCATGCAGTACCTAAGTAATATGGTCATGCAGTACCTAAGTAATATGGTCATACAGTACCTAAGTAATACGGTCATACAGTACCTAAGTAATACGGTCATACAGTACCTAAGTAATACTGTCATACAGTACCTAAGTAATAAGGTCATACAGTACCGAAGTAATATGGTCATACAGTACCTAAGTAATATGGTCATGCAGTACCTAAGTAATACTGTCATACAGTGCCTAAGTAATACTGTCATACAGTACCTAAGTAATACTGCCATACAGTACCTAAGTAATACTGTCATACAGTACCTAAGTAATACTGTCATACAGTACCTAAGTAATACGGTCATACAGTACCTAAGTAATATGGTCATACAGTACCTAAGTAATACGGTCATACAGTACCTAAGTAATACGGTCATACAGTACCTAAGTAATACGGTCATACAGTACCTAAGTAATACTGTCATACAGTGCCTAAGTAATACAGTCATACAGTACCTAAGTAATATGGTCATACAGTACCTAAGTAATATGGTCATACAGTACCTAAGTAATATGGTCATACAGTACCTAAGTAATATGGTCATACAGTACCTAAGTAATATGGTCATACAGTACCTAAGTAATATGGTCATACAGTACCTAAGTAATACGGTCATACAGAACCTAAGTAATACTGTCATACAGTACCTAAGTAATATGGTCATACAGTACCTAAGTAATACGGTCATACAGAACCTAAGTAATACGGTCATACAGTACCTAAGTAATATGGTCATACAGTACCTAAGTAATATGGTCATACAGTACCTAAGTAATATGGTCATACAATGGCTTAATATTAGCGTCATATAATCTACAAATAATAGAGTCATACAGTGCTGAAATAGAATCATACAGTGATCAAATAAAATTACACAGCGCTCAAATAATAGTGCCATATAGTACCCCCATAATAGTACCATTAGTTGCTACTCGCAAAGTGTTAAGGCAAGAATTTTCCATGTGAGGCAATACAAATATTCAGTGTAAGAATGTCGGCATTGTCCCAGCACATAAAGGGTTATTACACTTCTCCTTGTAGTTTTAACAAATAATAAAGCCTAATAAAAGCAGCTGCCTGACGACAAATCTGAACTCTCAGGACGAAGAAAAGCAGCAATTAAATGTGTGCAAATGCAGATGTTTGAGGGAAAGAGCAACTTTCCTAAGTGTTTTATCTCCTGTGTGTGTGAAGGAAGCGACAATATGCACATTCATCAAACAACGCTTTTCTGCCTTTTAGTCTTCAACAATGATGAGTTTCGTTTTGTGATCTTAAGCCATATTTACAGATATTCAAAGGCAAATCCTATCTTGTTAGATTGTTATAAATGGGACCCCAGGGAATGATGCGCAGCTCCGGCAGATGTGAAACTCTTGGAGAGACGCACCGCCGTTCTTAACGCTCAAATTAGAAAAAAGTAAAAAACTGCTAATATCACACTCTTCTATTTTGCTGCCAAATGATTACAGTATCTGTGCGTCTCTCCCAAATGTCCAATTACCATGGCTGGCCAAGTTCACATGCAGGACCGGGCACACGAGTCACTTTATTTGCCACATGCTAAGGCCTTATTCACACGAACGTGTTTTACGTCCCTGCTAGGCACGTGGAAATCACGCGCGTCGCACGGACTTATGTAAGTCATTGGGGCCGTTCTGACAGGTCGTGATTTTTACGCAGTGTATGACCGCTGCGTATAACTCACGGCATGTCCTATACTTGCCGTGTTTCGCGCAGCACGCACCCATTGGGGTCAATGGGTGCGTGCAAATCGCGCTCGTCACACGGAACCATTTCCGGGGGCCGCGCGTGATTCGCGCAACAGTAGTCAAACAAATGAATGAAAACAGAAAAGCACCTCCTGCGTGTGTGAATAAGACCTAAGAGATAGATAGATAGATAGATAGATAGATAGATAGATAGATAGATAGATAGATAGATAGATAGATAGATAGATAGATAGATAGATAGATAGATAGATAGATAGATAGATAGATAGATAGATAGATAGATAGATATGAGATAGATAGATAGATAGATAGATAGATAGATAGATAGATAGATAGATAGATAGATAGATAGATAGATAGATAGATAGATAGATAGATAGATAGATAGATAGATATGAGATAGATAGATATGAGATAGATAGATAGATAGATAGATAGATAGATAGAGAGAGAGAGAGAGAGAGAGAGAGAGAGAGAGAGAGAGAGAGATAGATAGATAGATAGATAGATAGATAGATAGATAGATAGATGAAAAACTTTCTGCATGCCAATCTAATCTCATGTACCCAGGACTAGAGACTCAGTCCCAAATCACAGAAAGCTGGCGTTCAGAGTGTAACCAATGTCATCTCAGTTGGTCTCACAGTAAATGACCAGCATGTGTTCCCAGCAACCTTGTCCTAATAAGCAACAGAAGTGATTTACTACAGATACAATCACATATTACTATACCTTTGGCCAGTCTAATAAAATTTCAATTAATGAAAGAAAATATTTGATTAGATGCTATCAATTACAGAACACGCATGGTATTTGCATCCAGTTATTGCAAAGTTCATTGAGCAATTAAGAAGATAACAACAGGCTACCACAAAGTGAGTCCTGCCGCAAAGATGTCACTTGTACCTAAAAAATATGTCAGTAATCATTAACCTAATCATTTATATTTGCCTCCCTATTAATACAACTCTGCTTGATACACATCGTCTGGCCCCAGAGGGCCCGGCTCCTGGAACCCTCAGTAATGAACTGTTGCATGAGAACTGTAGTATTGTAAGGTGCCCATACAAAGGAATGGGTGACCATGGATTACTTGGCCATACCAAGTCAGCCAGAGTAGGGACCGGATTTATTTATAAGTTGTCTACTGAACCTTATAGAGGAGGCCCCGAATTGCAGAGCCTCCTCTATGACATCCTGAAATCCCCTTTAATCCTGACCCAGCATAACTTTTTGTCCTCCCTTCTGATGGTTGCTCATAAACTATTCTCCTACAATATGCAGAATAAACTAAGATGATAAAAAAAAAAACAGAATGTAATACTAATTAGATATGTACATATAGTTACACTAGAGGAGTTACACTTAAAAAATTGGTGCCTTCCATAGGACTTAAGCAAGAGACGCCAACATTTGATGTATAGTGGAGCAGGATCATAATACTACATGAAATATGGGGCAAATGGCTGAAAGGGAAATCCCGATACATTTATTTCAGTTACATCTTAGGCCTACTACTTGGAATGCAACATTTAGGTATTTTCTTAACCTTCACTGGTGTGAAATAGCAGAACTAAATGTGTCTGCTGGGTAAAATGAGGTAGAAGTGAGCAAACTGGCTTAACCGCTTGCAGGACTGATTAGTAACAAAAGAGGCTGAAGTTGTTGGCGGTTTCCAGCCCTTGAACCTACTACACTGAGCTCTATAAATTTCAACTTGGAATGGTTCTCTGCACCTTCAAAAGATACCATGGCCGGGTGCCAAGTCTGGCTGCCACCCGTGAAACTGGGGAAAGAAAAAAAAAGAATAAATAAAACTTCCTGCTTCGGAAACTTCCCCTCAATCTCCCTTCTTTACGAGCTGGTAACAGCCCACCAGAGAAAGTAAGAGGAGGCCTGGGTCACAGAAGTCTCAGGCTGACACTTCACAGTCCTGCACCATGCAAGAAAAAGGAAAGATACAAAAGAGTGTTTCACTAGCACAACCCACGCTTCATGTGGAAATTTTCAAAAAATTCTGCAAGGATTTGACCACAATGGCGAGTAATTGTACACCAGAAATAGAGCAAACGATCAAGTTGGAGCAATATGACTTTTCCAATAAACCGTCTGATCATTCAAGAGACAGCCATCAGAGACAGATGATGTTAGAAAGAAAGAAAGCGAGAGAGAGAGAGAGAGGGGGGGGGAGAAAGAAAGAAAGAAAGAAAGAAAGAAAGAAAGAAAGAAAGAAAGAAAGAAAGAAAGAAAGAAAGAAAGAAAGAAAGAAAGAAAGAAAGAAAGAAAGAAAGAAAGAAAGAAAGAAAGAAAGAAAGATGAGACTGATTAAAAGATGGATAGATAGATAGATAGATAGATAGATAGATAGATAGATAGATAGATAGATAGATAGATAGATAGATAGATAGATAGATAGATAGATAGATAGATAGGAGACAGATAGATAGATAGATAGATAGATAGATAGATAGATAGATAGATAGATAGGAGACAGATAGATAGATAGATAGATAGATAGATAGATAGATAGATAGATAGATAGATAGATAGATAGATAGATAGATAGATAGATAGATAGATGATAGATAGATAGATAGATAGATAGATAGATAGATAGATAGATAGATAGATAGATAGATAGATAGATAGATAGATAGATAGATAGATAGATAGATAGATAGATATGAGATAGATAGATAGATAGATAGATAGATAGATAGATAGATAGATAGATAGATAGATAGATAGATAGATAGATAGATAGATAGATATGAGATAGATAGAGAGAGAGAGAGAGAGAGAGATAGATAGATAGATAGATAGATAGATAGATAGATAGATAGATAGATAGATAGATAGATAGATAGATAGATAGATAGATAGATGATAGATAGATAGATAGATAGATAGATAGATAGATAGATAGATAGATAGATAGATAGATAGATAGATAGATAGATAGATAGATATGAGATAGATAGATAGATAGATAGATAGATAGATAGATAGATAGATAGATAGATAGATAGATAGATGATAGATAGATAGATAGATAGATAGATAGATAGATAGATAGATAGATAGATAGATAGATAGATAGATAGATAGATAGATAGATAGATAGATATGAGATAGATAGATAGATAGATAGATAGATAGATAGATAGATAGATAGATAGATAGATAGATAGATAGATAGATAGATAGATAGATAGATAGATAGATAGATAGATAGATAGATAGATAGATAGATAGATAGATAGATAGATAGATAAAGCGGTTGTGGATATTCCAAGAATATACAAATCGCTTGTGTATAGGAGAGTTGTGAGATCAGTTAGGTGGATTATAGCATTGAGACTCATAATCTTAGTAGAGATAGATGGATGGATGGATGAATTGATTGATATATAGATGAAACAAGAGATAGATAGATAGATAGATAGATAGATAGATAGATAGATAGATAGATAGATAGATAGATAGATAGATAGATAGATAGATAGATAGATAGATAGATAGATAGATAGATAGATAGATAGATATGAGATAGATAGATAGAGAGAGAGAGAGAGAGAGATAGATAGATAGATAGATAGATAGATAGATAGATAGATAGATAGATAGATAGATAGATAGATAGATAGATAGATAGATCATATACACAATTTCTATTCTATATATAATTTAGTACACACACACATAAAATGTTATATCTATAATCTGCCAGTAGTGATATAAGTGGGCTTTGTAAATAGATAGCTCATATATTATAAGTATATTTCTATTATTGGGTGACTTGGTGCCGCTCCCTCCCTGGTGTTAATAAACCTGTCCCTGTGTATGTATGCGCCGGCTTTCTAGGAGTGTAAGAGAAAATGGCATTGTGTCTCCTAGGAAGTCGTGTCTCACTGATGCTCTCAGACATGGAAATGACACAGTAATTAACTTAGTAGGTTTTAGTGTGGGGGAGGAGCTGCTCCCATAATCCATCTGCGGAGACACTGTAATAATTTGTCACATGTCCCACCCATAACGTAATAATTCTGTATTTGGTGTTTGCAGGCCCTTGGACAAATGTAGACTTTTTTGTTATTTTTATGTTTTTTTTGTTTTTTTTAGCGACCTTAATACAAACCATACCCTGAGCTCTGAGACAGAGGAAGGGGGGATCACAAAGGAGCTGCCTGCTCTACTATGGGAGCTGATTTGTAATGATCCCAGTGTTTATGGAATGAGAACAGACAAGGAGTTGAGGAGGAGGCGGAGGGGGGGGGGGGTTGTCAAAGTGAAACAAAAAGACAAGGGAAGGCAAACATGTATTCAGGGGCAGACGCACTGACCAAGGTCAGCGCAGAGATGCAGACCCCAAGAGCAGCTGTGCAATTATCCCCAAATTATGCACAGACTTTAACATTCCAGGAATCCGGCCGGGATGCCAGCCTGGTATGGGATCTGGAGGAAGGTGTCATGATTTTAATAACAGATTGGTCTTCTAAAGACAAGATTAGGCTGCGTTCAATCACACTGGTCTTTTTGTAGGCACATTTATTTTTTATTCTTAAATCAATGATCTTAACAGATTGGATAATAGACATTAGAAGTTTAAAAAAATTTTACTCCCCCCCCCAAAAACATTTTTTTAGTCTCATTAAAGTCAATGTCGAAAAAAAAATCAAAAACATCCATTGTGGGAACGGGGATTTTCCTTTTTGAAGTCAATAGAACAGATTGGAAGACTGATTATAAAACGGATGTCAATTGTTCATTCATTGCCCAATCTGTCGTCCATTGACCTAAATGCAAAAAAAAAATAAATTTTTTTTTTACATTTTTTTAAAAAAAGACCCATGGTTGGAGCTTTTTGAATTCTTTAACAGAACCAGATCCTGACTAAGTTTTTGCAAACTGTTGCTTTATTTCGGTTAAGTCATATAGGTTACTAAGGGTCCCTAGGGGCATTTACCTAACTTTTTTTTTTCGTCTTTATACAGAAAACATCTCAAGACAACATGAAGAAAAATAGTAGTGTTAACCCGATGGTCCCAGGCCCTGAATGGATCTGATGATGCAACTGCTGACAACCAAGTCTATAATGAGAGGAACTGGTGTGAAATTCTGAAAGCAGAAACATAACAATAGGGTTCAGGGGCACTAAAAGCGAGCGGAATGGACATCCAGCAATTGAAACAAATTAATAAATATGTGAAAACGACACCGTGGGAACTTTATTTTTAGCAGCATCTCAGTAAAATATGCTAATATATTCATATACCAATTATGCTTGCAAAGCGATGATATATGGTGACAGTACTCACGGCCAGTGTTTTAATGGCTAAGAAAAAAAAAAGTGGCCGCACCACAGGCTTTAACATCTGCTATGCATACGGCTGACCCTTTGTATGATATAAAAGAACCATAATGCACTGCAGGGTCTGCACCCACATGAAGGGTTAAGTGCTCATTTTTGAAAAAGCATTAAAAAATTTGATGGGTTTGGATGTATTTTGTAAGCCGGTGAAAAGGGTTAACGAGTCATTCCCACTACTTGTCTAGAGCACACCAACAATGAAAACATTGGCTCGTGAAAGCGAACTCGCTGCCAGCAAGACACAGTGCGAGTGAAAAGTCCGTTCTGTTTTCATTATATCTCTGGGATTTCCGGATTCCAAATCCCCAGATACTCCACCCACTATTTTAGCTTTCACCCCTGTGCGATGGAGCAGTAATAAGTTCAAGGGAAGAGAATAAAAAAGTTGGTAAAATATTGGTGTTAAATGTCTATATATCCATGTGAAATAATGGAATTGGTCATATTGAAAACCATGAGATTAGTTTTAAAATGTTAGAGTTATAATATACACAACCCACTAAGTAAACTAGTAAAATATGAAGGTATGTCCCTAGCAGATATATAGACAAATATGAGAGCGATAGATAGATAGATAGATAGATAGATAGATAGATAGATAGATAGATAGATAGATAGATAGATAGATAGATAGATAGATAGATAGATAGATAGATAGATAGATAGATGGATGGATGGATGGATGGATGGATGGATGGATGGATGGATGGATGGATGGATAGATAGATAGATAGATAGATAGATAGATAGATAGATAGATAGATAGATAGATAGATAGATAGATAGATAGATAGATAGATAGATAGATAGATAGATAGATAGATAGATTAGATATATAGATAGATAGATAGATATGAGATAGATAGATAGATAGATAGATAGATAGATAGATAGATAGATAGATAGACAGACAGACAGACAGACAGACAGACAGACAGACAGACAGACAGACAGATAGATAGATAGATAGATAGATAGATAGATAGATAGATAGATAGATAGATAGATAGATAGATAGATAGATAGATAGATAGATATGAGAGAGATAGATAGATAGATAGATAGATAGATAGATAGATAGATAGATAGATAGATAGATAGATAGATAGATATATGTGAGATAGATAGATAGATAGATAGATAGATAGATAGACAGACAGACAGACAGACAGACAGACAGACAGACAGACAGACAGATAGATAGATAGATAGATAGATAGATAGATAGATAGATAGATAGATAGATAGATAGATAGATAGATAGATAGATAGATAGATCTGTGTAGGTAATCTGTTGTAAAGGGTGTGAAGGTGGTGCAGTGCCATCTTTTTGCTGATAGTTCTGGGTAACAGGTGTGATGCTGGCACACTGTGGCATGTAGTAGGAGTGAGTCTTGCTCGTTCTGGTGTGTTGTAGGAGGAGTGATGTGGGTGTCGGAGGAGACGGCAGAAGGTGTGATACTGTTTCAGTCTGTTGTATGATCACACAACTACAGGGCCCAGATGAAGTTTAATAGTAACACAATGTTGGTCGTCGAGGGAAATATGAAACCAATACTGTACACAGCAGGAAGCGTGAAAGTGGCACGGAGGTACAGGAAGGAGGCTGGCGTTGCTGTAACATGTGTAGAGGATTTATTTATATTCCAATATCAGTCAATCCCTGCAGTCAGAGGAGTTTACAATCTTAATTCCCACACATTGGGGACAATTGCATAGGATGCCAATTCACCTACAAGTCTGTTTTATAGTGTGGGAGAAAACTTCGGCAAACCTAGTAAATCCATGTACAAACAAACTTCATACAGATGTTGCCCTGATCAGATAGGATCCTATGACCCTAGGCCTACAAAAGAGTAACTGTAACCACTGAGCCACCTGAAAGTGGGAACATGTTTTATCGGCTGATCCAGTGATTTTCAGTAAGACGAGTCGGGTTCATTGAATTCAGATTCCCATTGATTCCCAAAGCAAAGGATAGAACTCAAAATAAAGGGCAGACGTACCATAGGGGCAGCCATGTGGGCCTCTGGGTAAAGTGGGCCCATTCCAGGTTGGACTTGACACTCTTTTAATTGGTGGTGAGAACCTGAACTGGAATGTGGTCTCCACTCGTGCTGTATTGTTAGCAAACAAAGTAGTGGAATATGTAATGTGAGGTGTGGGGCACCGGAACTTCATGTCACGGGTGCTTAGTAGTGTATTAGTGTCAAGTAGCAGCTGTAAAGGGGCCTAATTTTTATCATTTCTAATAAGGCCCTATGCTGGTTATTGCTGCGCTAAATTTTGTTGTACCCCAATCAATATTCAATTTACTTTTCAAACTGCATACAGACACCTGAAACTGGTTCAGTATATTCGGCAGGTTAATCCAGCCGGAGGGATTAACCACAGCCGCACAGTTTCGAGGTTCTGCCTGGCTGCGACCTCACTGTAAATAATATATTCTAAGTATGTGCATGAAATCTATTTTTACAATAACAAAGTACATTTTTTGCATAGTTCCTGAAGATGATTTGAGAAAAAGGACTGGACGCAGATAATACAGATAATGTGCAGGTGGTTTGTATCAGTAATAACATGTCATGTGCTACATTCTTTACCACGCTGGCCCCTTCAGAACCTCTTTCCTTTACAAGCAGAGAGAGGTGAGGTCACATAGTGTACCAGGGCAGAAGACATACATATATAGATACTGTATAATTTTTTTCCCCCAGACAAACTAATGGCTAGTTCACACGGAGTGATGTTAATGCGGAAACCGCGTCAGAAAAAAACAAAAAAACGCCCCAAAATTGGTTCTCATTGATTTCAATAGGAGACGGAGGCGTTATTATCCCCGCTAGTGGTAAAAAACGCTCGCGGGAGAAAGAAGCGACATGCTCTTTCTTCGGGCGTTTCCATCTCTGACCTCCCATTGTCATCAATGGAAGGCAGAGAAAGCGGTTTTTGCTGCGTTTTTTGCCCACGGCGCTCAATGGCTGCGGCTGAAAAACGCCACGAAAAATGTGGCAAATGTCCTGAAGGGATTTTGAGGCAGATTTTTCCGATGCAAAAAACTCCATGTGAAGAGGGCCTTATGGAGTAATGGACATTAGCAATCGAAAAGGATGGACTGAAAACAAAGGGTGATAATAGACATGCAGGATTGGTGGGACATCGGACCATCCTTCGATCCCCTAAGTAGTGAACAGGGAAAGATTTGGTCAGCTGGAGACACTACATTATCTCCGAGCGTGATACTATTAACTTACAGTCATTGAAAGTGCTCCCAATATTGAGATACTTAGTTCTACCTGGTTCTCAACCCATGGCCCCAATCATGTATGGACAGCCTTAGAAACGCTCCATCCATCCTTGATCAGCACGTTGAGCATATGCAGAAAAACATTCTAGCACCATATTTTTTGGACTATAGGACTTATGAATAGACACTTATAGTGACGTACAGTTCAATATAATGGGGAATAATGGATCAGAGAGAATCTGGGGGCATCATAGCAAAGATAAAAAATATGGGCCCTTTTCAGCTGCTGCTTGACATTGGCACACACAAAATCCTGGTGCCTCACATAATCCAAGCACCGGTGGAGAACGCATTCCTGTGAATCACCTCAACTCTTTGTGATGTTGGAGGAAATACACAAACGTCATAGTAATGGTCAGTATCATAGACTAACGCAACTAAAGGGTACCAATTGGACTAGTATGACCCATAGTGATCCTCTATGGTAACAAAACCAAATCTGGTTCATCTGTCGGAAACGATTGGACGCCTTTGACAATTTGTAGTCAGTATGAGGTAGCTCTGATCAAAATAGTATTTTTGGCTCAAGTATGGTGAGCATAATAAATTCTCAAAATGTTGAACTGTAACGAGATGTGGAATTGTTCGTACGACTATTGAGATGAATATTAAGGCAGGAAAGAGTAGAGATTTGGTTTTGTGATTGGACAATCTGTAATAATCGTTCTTGTTCCTGTACATGTTCTCCCTTGTCTTGCGGATTTATCCTTCTACCTTCTCAAGCTTTTTGTTTCCTTAGTGAGCAGAGGAGACAAGCCTGCCCCGCTGAATGACAAGAATTCGGAATAATTCTTGGCCAATTGACTTGATATAACTAGAAAGTACCCTCATCAGTCTTATGACCCAGTCCCCCGATACCGTTGCATAGGTAGCCACTCTCTATTAGGCTGGATTCACACGAGCATTTTTGGCCCGTAAAGGATAGAACGTATTTCGGCCGCAAGTCCCTGACCGAACACACTGCAGGGAGCCGGGCTCCTAGCATCATAGTTATGTACGACGCTAGGAGTCCCTGCCTCTCCGTGGAACTACTGTCCAGTACTGAAAACATGATTACAGTACGGGACAGTTGTCCCGCAGCAAGGCAGGGACTCCTAGCGTCGTACATGACTATGATGCTAGGAGCCCGGCTCCCTGCAGTGTGTTGGGTCCGGGACTTGCGGCCGAAATACGTTCTGTCCTTTACGGACTGAACATACTCGTGTGAATCCAGCCTTATAGCCTATGAGACATAAGGAAGCAGACAAGCGTTAAGTTTCCTTATCTGCCAGAGACATTACTATTCCAACTTAGTCCTGAGCAGGTCTGTTTTCCAGAACTATACTCATACCTCATGACCTGAAGTCCAATCCCAAATGTACAATCCCCACTCCTCTCATGTGGGTACCCAAACTGGTCAATGGCCCTACTCCACCTCTCGTAGAACTACAACTCCGAGTATGGTCTGACCCAAAACCCATAGTCCCCTAACCCGATCTTTCTCTATTCGAACTAGTGAACTTCTCATGTACTCCACACATCGAAGGACTGTACCTGATCTAAAAAAGACAACCCCATACTGAGTGAGTTCTTCAAAAAAAATTGAAAGCAAAAACATTCATCGTATAATATATTCGAGGGCGTACGTGGCCGGGAAAGGAGATAAAAATACCTTCAGTTTATCTGATGTAGAAGAAGAAAACATAGAATGAACTTTAGTGTCGTCCTTGAGCTCTGGACGATAATTATATCACCCGGCTACAAAAATACCAGCATGAGCAACTGAGCTTATAAACGGCATTTATTTTTTAAGAGAATATTTCCTGGTGAGCGTAGCGGGGACTGTGTGAACAGTGACCATTCAGCCTGTTATTCCATTGTGAAGAATGCAGCCTTGTGATGACCCGGGGGGGGGGGCCCTTATCTAATCTATTCTATGGAACTGAACTGTAAGGGTATGTTCACACGGCGGGGGTCCGTAACGGCTGAAATTACAGGGATGTTTCAGCCTGAAAACATCCACGTAATTTCAGCCGTACCGGCATGTGCAGGCGCTTGAACGCCGCGTCAATTACGGCCGTAATTAGCGCTGCTATTCATTGGAGTCAATGAATAGCGGCTCCAATTACGGCCAAAGAAGTGACAGGTCACTTCTTTGACGCGGGCGTCTAGTTACGCGCCGTCATTTGACAGCGGCGCGTAAATATACGCCTCGTGTGAACAGACAAACGTCTGCCCATTGCTTTCAATGGGCAGATGTTTGTCAGCGCTATTGAGGCGCTATTTTCGGGCGTAATTCGGGGCAAAAACGCCCGATTTACGTCCGTAAATAGGCCGTGTGAACATACCCTAAAAGTGTGACAGACGGCCACTGACACACCTTCAGTCCCAACCGCATACCTTGCTCTAAATATACCATAAATGTCAGGTCTTTAGCACTACGGGGAAAACGTGTGTGGGTGGTTTCAGGACTGTACGTGGGGGCCAGAAGGAAACATCTAAAATATTTTTAAGGACTAATTCCTGGACTAAAACCCATTGGAGGTCAAACATTTAAAGGGACACCGAACCTAAACTTTAATTTATCTCTACTTTTCTCTTATTGCTCCCTGTTATCAGTATTGGCTCACTGTATGGCACCTAAATGGGACAATTAACAAGGAGTCCAAAAAAAGTGTTAAGAACCTCCAGAAAAAACTGGCCTACATAGGTGTGAGTTTTCAGTAGGTCTTCATATAATGCTGCCATGATAAGATGCCGACTGTAGGTGACCGGCCCTTTAAATATTTGGTATTTTCAGAGCTATAAATGCTTTACCATGAAGAAGATGGTCTCATATGAATAAGTTATAATAATTGATAGCAGCACAAATGATCAGTCATTGTCACTCATTTAGCTCCAAATCAGACCCTTGTACCTGTGATCGCCGTAAAATTTAAAGGGCCGGTACATTTAATGTCATCATCTTATGAAGTGCCTCTTATAATAAGCTGCTAATATCATTCACTCCTATGGAAGTCAATGTTTTTGGAGGTTGTCCAAATCGGAAATAATATGACATCAATTAGTGATCATTTATGGAGATTTTTTTAGAGTTCACGTCAATCATCACATTGAAGAACACTACAGTCAGCCTGAAATGGCTGATAACAGGGAACAATAATTTTTTACAAAAGTGCACAGCCATTGGACGTAAGATGGGTTCATCAGATTTTGGCCTGGTGTTTTGTCAGGGGTCCGGTCATTTTGACTTTCTCCTGTCCTTTTAATTGGCCTGTGTGTCTGTGTTTGGTGATCTGCCCTTCCTGTAATTGCACCGCGGCTTCCCTTTAGTGGCAGCGACATCAGGTGTCACCGCAGGCCTTCTTCTGTGGACGCCCGTGCAAACCTTACACATGCCAAGCTTCACAGCATCCAGCTTGACACACACGCACGCGGCCGCAGAGCTTCTTTGAACCAAGGAAATGACGGGAATTTTGTCTATTAAGAATCCTAAGCAGATATGATGAGTGTCAGGGAGCTGCCTTGTTACAGATAAAGCCCATCATGGTATACAGAAATAACAGGGACATATTTAGCTAACGACAGCGCTGATAATTAGCTGTCAGGCCTTAAAAAAAGGGATAATCCGACCATCCCATTCAACAGTAAATCGCGGCCATACACAGCTTTACCTAATCTCCATTTATAACAAAATAATTAAAGTAAATCAAATGGCTTTCTATATGCCAGAGGTAATGATTATCTCCCGTGCCCAGAATACCCTGCACCTTTCTGCATCACCATCCCGACACAATCAGGGGGTCAGATAATTTCCCCGGTTCTGCGTCAATTGTCCCAAAAACACAGGCAGATCGTGATTTCATATTCCTATATTGAAAAGCCAAAAAAGTCCTTTAATCCGGCATTAATGGGACTTGATGGATATTCTGGATTATTGAACTGCAGACTTTAACTACTTTGGGTCTTGTGAAATTTAAGATTATGATGCTGTTCCAGAATTTCCGGATTATCAGATGCCGGATTAAAGGAATTTTACAATATGTTGGTCCAGGTGCGTAACTAGGAAAGACTGGGCCCCATACCAAACTTTTGACTGGGGGCCCCCCTCCCCTGGGTATCAAACAACCCCACCTTGTAGATAGTGCCTCCCTGTAGATTCCGCCACACAGCGCCCCCTGTAGATAGCACCATACAGCCCCCCCCTGTAGATAAAGCCATACAGCCCCCTGTAGATAACGCCATACAGCCCCTGTAGATAACGCCATACAGCCCCCTGTAGATAATGCCATACAACCCCCCTGTAGACAACGCCATACAGCCCCCTGTAGATAACGCCATACAGCCCCCCTGTAGATAACGCCATACAGCCCTCCCCTGTAGATAACGCCATACAGCCCCCCCCTGTAGATAACACCATACAGCCCCCCCTGTAGGTAACGCCATACAGCCCCCAACCCCCCCAAAAAAACGGCCTATAGTTTGTCCTACAAAAGACATGTATCCCCTATCCACAGGATAGGGGATATATGTGTGATCGCTGGCAGCGATAAGGAGAACGGGGGACCGAAAGTCCCCCGAAGTTCTCCATGACACACCTCGGACTTCCGGAGTCTGCGCAGTTCAATAAAAATGAAAGGAGCGCTGGTCACGCATGCGCACAAGCGCGACCGGTGCACAAGTCATTTCTATGGAGCTGCCGACAAACTCCGGAAGCCCGAGGTTTGTCATGGAGATCTTCGGGGAACTTTCGGTCCCCTGTTCCGCGATCACACATGTATCCCCTATCCTGTGGATAGGGGATACATGTCTTTTGTAGGAACAAACCCTTCAGTGGCGTCGTGCTGTAGCAGCCATAGCGGCTGCTAGCGGAGCCTCCGGCCATGTGGGGGTCCCGGGCCGGCGGGCGACGCAGGCCCCCTCATGCTGCGGGACCCGTAGCAGCCGCTGCTACAGCGGTAGTTACGCCACCGTGTGGGTCCTCTGATGCAGGAACGGCACCAGTATCACCCGCCTGGTCCAGAGGAAAACAATCTTTGGACTAAATATCCCAATAATGGAATAGAGAGAAGTACAATTCAGTATTTAACAGATTGTCAGAACTTGAGCCTAGATATTTCATAAGTCTTGAAAACAATGGCAACAATCTGACAAATGATCATTTAGCTGTACCGATATCTGTAATCTGATAAATAGATGTAGGTGCGATGAGTTTGTTATTTGTCAATTTATCACAATATTTCATTATTCTAAATAGGATTGCAGGAAAAAACTTCTAGAGGTTTTATCACTAGACACAAATGATGTATAACAAATTCAGCTCTGCTACACCTATTTACACCTGTTCTTAAATCCTCTTTCATAAACCTGAGTCTAAAATATTCCGACGTAGCAGAGCTGAGTTGGTAAATTCATGGTTATTTTGTACGATTGTAGTGCACAAATAATGCAACCCCAAAGACGCTACAAATTCAGCTCTGCTACATGCAATGTTATAGATTCACTACTTAATGCTCCCGTCATAAAAGCGTTTAGAGACATTTTTATGCAGTTTGAATAATAAAAAAATTCCAAAACAATTTTCCTATCGCTGACTCAGCAAGTCTCTGCTACTATTATGGGGATTAACCTATAATTGCTTTAAAAGTTAGCGAGCAAATCGTTGCCAGAAAAGTCCTGACGAAGAAAAAGCCTCTTGGAAAAAAAAGTGTTGTGAGCACATCGCAGATTCTGCTTCCAAGAATTCATATAGTCAAGAGAGGAGGGAGAAGCCAAGACTCCCAGACAGCGAGGTGAAGAAATAAGAATATCAGTCATAAGAGAATACACATAATGCTGCTCCATAAAACACCTTCTATTATCTGACACTGTGTTTTAGCCGCGTCTTAACAATAGTAATCTGTACAATGCATGCTGGGAGAAACGCTCGCCTCTGCTCTGTTGTCACAGGAGCTATATGGCCTGATAGACAGGCGCAGCGACGACCTCCGTCTCCGGTCTCTCTCTACAAAAGGACTAGACGGGATGTGAAAAATCCCAGCATTAAAAAAAAAGCTTCAATCTCTAATAACATTGCACCATAGGTCCTTATATCAGTGGTCTACAACTTGGGCCTGGCTATTGGGAAACTACAACTCCCAGCATGGCCTGACTGGAGGAAGAAGAAGAAGGGACCCTCGGTGGTCTGTATCTTCAGCCTTTGTGAGACTAAAATATCCATCATGTACTACAAGTGGAGAAGTGGCAAGGTATCAGTGGTCTGCAGTCTTTGGCTCTTTAGCTTTCTTGGGACTACAACTCCTAACATATCTTGCAGACTTAAAAGAGGGAGGTCATCAATGGTCTGAAGTCTTCAGCTCTCCGTTTATTGTGGTACAACTCCCACCATGCCCTGACAGCCCCAAACTAGGAACTCAGGGCTCTCTAGCTGTTTTGGGACTACAACTCCCAACATGTTTTGCATTCTGAGATTAGGCGAGGTTATAATCAGTAGTCTGCAAACTGTGGCTTTCCAGTTTTTGTGGAATTACAACTCCTAGCTTATTGTGCAGACTAAAAAGAGGAGCGGTCATCAGTGGTCTGCAACTAGTGGCTCTGCACTCAGGACCCTATAGGGGGTAGAAGTCGCACCCGGGCCCTGGTGCCTGAGGGGGCCCAAAGGCCCCTCTGCCTCATATGAAAATACCAGTGTTATAAATGGCATATAGTAAATGAGAGGCTCTGTTATAGATTTTGCCTTGGGACCCAGGAGTTTCAAGTTACACCCTTATCTGCAGCTGTTTTGGGACTACAACACCCAGCAGGTCTTGCGGATTCAAAAGAAGAGAGGTCATCAATGGTTTGCAATATTTAGCTCTCTATCTATTCTGAAACAACTCCCAGCATGCTCTGGCAATCAGTGGTCTGCCACCTGTGGCTCTCCAGTGGTTGGAAACTAAGAGGAGGGGGCATTGCCACCGGCTCTCAGGGCATGCTGGGTGTTGTAGTCTAACAACACGCCGCAGCTTTACCTCTTATATACTAAGGGAACGGGTTCCTCAATTATCTGGTTAAACGATTCCTACATCGAGGAGGAGACGGCAAGTTTTGCATTCTAGGAAAACGTAAAAAGGAACTCTCCTTCACACAGGCTCCAGTATAAATAGGTTTAGGATTAGCGCTAATCCTCCGACTTCTAACATGCAAATCAATGCAACTTCAGACTCATAAGGTAGTGAGAGTATCCGTGCCAGGCAGATGAAAGCTGCAACTTCACTTGATAAGAACTAAGATACTGACGCTTTCATCTGATGATTAAACGACTTGTTAAAATGCTGCTTATTACATATAACTGGGAGAAGAGGAGAGGTCAGTGCCACCGGCTACGCCAGAGACATGGAGACCCTGGCAAAGGGCTAGTCACTGCCCCTTAATTCTCAATGGCCAGCGACTTAAATACAAATTTAATAACTAGCTTGCTAATTCGACCCTTGAGCGATGATCTTGGGAACTTGAAGCTGCAGAGATGTAGGGGGCGCTCTTCATTATTTACATATATCCTGCCCATATAAATGGATGCCTACATAGATCTCCATGGACGTATGCTCATCTATAGGGGTGCATTAACCCTTCCTTCCAGCTTTTGGGGCTCAATTTTAACAACATTAGTGATTGAGAGCTGTAAATGTGCAAAACGCACGGACACGTTCGTGTGAACAAGGCCTAAAGAGGACTTGTTGGCTCTCCTGACATGTCTGATTTAGTAAATACTTGTATTGCTCATGAAATAACAATTCTAAAGTGTTTCCTAAACTCTGTATTTGCCGTTCCTCTGTTATTCCTCCTGGAAATTTATGAATCAAGTGGTAACTGAGCGTTACAATTGCCCTTATCTATAGAGGGTGTCTCCACATAATGACAATGAAAGCACTGTTCGGATAGGGTCAGACTGTGTAGGGACACACCTCGTTGACAATGGGAAATGGAAACGCCATTTGCAAATGTATTCATACAGATGTAGCCATCTTTATCTTGAGGGTAGGAACACACACGGCGTACTCAGGGCGGATACGCTGAGTCAAGCTGCGCACCTGAACACCACAGGGGATGCCGCCCGAAAACCCGCACCAGACTGTGGTGCATTTTTTCGGGTGTAAATTCCGCTGTGTAAATTATCGCACATACTTACCCCCTCCCTCCTGTGACGTCCGCTCCGGTCTCCCTGGATGACGTTGCAGGACATGTGACCGCTGCAGCCTGTGATTGGCTGCAGCGGTCACATGGCTTGCAAGTCATCCAGTGAGGCCGGACTGGAGAAGTAGGGAACACTGGGTAAGTATAACTTTATTTTTTATTTTCTTACTTGCAATTTTTGCAGCGAATTCGCTGTGATTACGCCGCAAATATCGCAACACACACCACTTTCTTGCGGGTTTAAGCACCCCATTGAATTCAATAGGGAAAACTCGCAACAGATGAGCTGCGATTCCGCAGCATTAATTGACATGCATTTTTCCGCAGTGCGGGGACGAGATTTGTTGAAATCCCACCCACACTGCTGCTACTGTAATACGCTGCATTTTTACCGCAAGTGATCCGTTGCGGAAAATCCTCAGTGTTTACGCAGTGTGTGTTCTTACCCTGACTGATAACTTGCTGCAGCGTGATCTCACACAACAAAAGCCATTAAGAAAGTCAAGTTAAAGTTTCTTGACACTGTGTATTTAATGCGTTAAAAGTCAAGATAGAGACGGCTACATCTGTACATTTCCAAAAGAAATAACAGAGGATCAGCACTATGCAAAGTTCTAAGAAAAAATACGCCAGAATTGTTATTTCATGTCAGGAGAGCGGTCATTACGTCTCGGTAATTTGTGAACATTGGGTGGGCTATGTAAGACCCCTGACACCACATCCTATAATGAAAGAATTTTCCCATATATTAAACTGCGAGTGAGTAATTGATGATGAATTCTGTCCTTTAGAAGCCTCACACACGAGCGTGTTCGGTCCGTGATATACAGTCCGTATGTCGGCCGTATTTCCCGGACCGGGAACCGAGCTCCTAGAACCATAGTTATCTATAACACTAGGTGTCCCTGCCTCGCTGCGGGACAACTGTCCCGTACTGTAATCATGTTTTCAATACGGGACAGTAGTTCCGCGGAGAGGCAGGGACTCCTAGCGCCATAGATAACTATGATGGCAGGAGCCCGGCTCCCTGCACTGTGTTCGGTCCGGGAAATGCGGCCGACGTACGGACTGTATATCATGGACCAAACACGCTCGTGTGAATCCGGAGTTAGATCTAAAGAACTGAAAAAAATTAGGCAAAATCTAAAAATTTTGCAAAAATTCTACAAAATTGAACCTAATCTGGAGCCAAGTCTTGGATGTATGTCTGTGAGTCTTAATACAAACGTATGAACACTGACTAGCCCTCGTCTTGTACACACTGACCCTTTCTTGTAGACAACGTCACCATCTCTAGAGCAGCAACAACAAAAAATTAAAAATGGCTCCGCACCATACCTGCAATATTCTCCTGCTTCGGGCAAATTCCTTTCGTAGGTGTGAGAAGACGGTCTTCCTCATCGGGCGTGACTTGGATACCGATTTCCACCGGCTCTGCCACTTTCCTGAGCTCGGAGCGAGATGGGGGCGGAGGGCTACTTTTATCCAGATTTTTTTCATAGCAGCCTCCGCTCGGACCTCGGCACTGTTTTTTCTTGTGCTCTATAAAAACCAAGATGTCTCCCAGCGGGAAGTTCATTTGACACTGTCCACATGTTAACAAGTCTGGGTCAGTCCCGCTGCCGGACAGGCTGATGGTCCCCGGCTCTGGGATGTGGAGACCGTCATCTTCATCTGTGATTACCGTTCCGACATGGTGCTGTTCGGCTGTAATGGAGCACACGAGAAATCATGAGAATCTAAGACTGAACTAAATTATTTCTAAATAGCAATCAAATAAAATTTTTGTTAAAGGCCGTTTTACCAAATTTTTGTGTTTTGGGGAAAGCTGGGTATGATCATAGGAATTGTCACACAAATTTCTAGACACTAAATCTGCCTATATTTGCAGCTCTATCCCTGCTTTACTAGGCGATTTTGAAATTCCGGAGTCTAGAAAAGCTGGTGACAACCTTATGGAAGCTGTAATGGCGGCCATGTATATATTCTTAAAGGGAAATACTGTCTATTTCGCAAACTGACGGCACAGTCACATTCAGCCTCAGCTTCCCAGATACCTGAGTGTTAACCTACCAGAGGATAATTGAACTTGTCCACATACTGATCCACTGTAACAGACAACCTTTTCTACCCATAAAGCATGCCTGAGGACATTTGTGTTAAAGCTATCAATGGCATAAACAAGTCTAAAAACAGATAGATGTCTCCTAATAGCTGCTGATTCCTGTAACGTCCCCCTTCCCCCTCCTCATCCTCCCCGTCATAGGAGATACAGCATGCCCTTGGCAGTACATATCACTTAAGATCATACCTGTATCCGGATTATTTACATTTCACATGTCTCATTGTATTCAAGAAAAAACAAAAACAACATAAAAAAAACACAAATATATATAAAAAAAATAAAAAAAAATTCCACCGAACCGGCCAATATGAAGTCAATATGACGCATCCTCTCCAAAATGTAACTTGAATTGTACCAGACAACAAACAGCCGGTTTATCACTTGCGAGATTACTCAGGGTTGTAATTAATTGCAAGGAAAAGTCGAAACTGTGGCAGATGAAATTATTTTTTTCCGCGATTCAAGTGAGAACACGACATTTGCATGAAATGTCCTCACTCTTTTAGTCTAAACAAATATTACCGCTAAGACTGAGGAGGCTTATATAAGAAAATTAAATGGATTTTTTTTTTGACAGGATGCCTAACCAGCTGCTAGTGATAATAGGCAGGACGGAGCTGCACCAAAAATTTCAAAAAATTCCCGGAAATAGGGTTTGTTTACCCTGTTTTGCGCTGTAGGTTACTTTTACCGAGCGCGTTCTTCACAAAGCTGTCAAAAAAGAAATAAAATATGGATTCCTGGTGTCTCCCATGTTCCTAATATATGTCATATTTTTACACGAGGCGGACAAGGCGCTTCACAAGTCTGGTTACCATGGTATTTGAATATTCGGATCCAGGCGGATACAATAAATATATCACATAATATAATATTACTTTATAGGCTCATTAACATCACTTAAAGGCATCAGACATCATATACAAGTGTTATTAGGAAAGCTGGGTGACATACTATCGGCCCGCTATTATCGCTGTCACCGGGGTAGTGACCCAGGCTGTAGTGGCGGCCATATTGGTTGTCTCCCAGCTTTTCCCGAAACAGATGTAACAGTGAATAGAAAAGAATAACTTGAGAAAAGACGGCTGAAAGAATTATATTTAATTGGGGATTTAAAAAAAAAAAAAAAAAATATGGGGGTAAATGCTCTTTAGGGTCACATGTAGGGACACAGGCCGTAAGCGGATATAGTAAATTAAATGGCCAGCGTTAATAATAATAGTCATGGCCGCCATGTGATATAAACTGATAACGCGAGCTATCCTCTCAATAAACAATTATGATATTGTTGCAACTTTTTATAAAAAACAAAAATACAGGATTCAGGTAAAAAAAAAGTTGTGCTAATCTCAGCAACCAATCAGAGGCTTACTTTGATTGTGTAACTAAATTTGCTAATAGGCTGAGATGGAGTAGAGGGGTACTCCTGATAAATGAATGACAGATGCAGCAGAACTGGGTATGTTGTTTAGCACAATGTTTCTACGGTTTTACATAGGACTGCAGGTAAAGCTACTGCATGATCGGAACTCAAAGATATGCGCCATGCACAAACAATTCGGCCTTAACGAGTTAAATGCCAAATTCAGCTCTGCTACATCTGGATACACTGTTGCTCTATTCTGAAAAGCTGTTCATAGAATGTAGTTACTTGCATTACATTTCTACATTATTTCCCATAGGTTACAACTTAGCAAAAAGAGGCGACATGTCGAATTACATGGGGATTTTAGGGACTAGGAACCAAGTCCAGTCAAAAATGCCGTTTAACCCTCTGCCAGCCATAATTACACCCCATCCCTGCACTGATACAATACCCTACACAGGTTACCAATACGGCCAGAGATTAGTCACTTCTTTTTCCATTTTGCACCCACAAAGATTTTCCGCTGCCCCTCCTAGACCTATACAGATATGGGATCATGTAGCAGAGCTGAATTTGTCACCTAACTCCTAGGAGCTGCATTATTAGGCAATTATGTTAAGTGCCTGCGTTAAAATTATAGCATAGGTTTTTCATACCCTGGTAGCCAATGTATTTAGAAATAAGTGGTCTAACTGCGGTGCTCTAAAGTCTACAGGTGCAGTCTTATGTAAAATCATATATATATATATAATAAATAATGTGCCAAATAACGAACTCAGCTCTGCTACACCTGGATGTATTCTAATAATAGATCAATCACATTCCCTAGATACTGTAGATGCTGCAGGATTCAAACGCATTGAGATTGTTTTATAAACTGAAGATGCTGACAAACGGTTAAACAACAGATAAAACTTGGTTCGAATATAAAGGGAATATATTGGGATTGAAGAATATATAAATCTACATCAAGATTACAGTTGACATAGTTAAAGGAAGTCATTTTACACTGCTCTGCATGGAAAATTTAATTTTTGGCCACTTCAGGCTTGGAAGGACAGATTACACAGAGCAATACACTACATGCCACTTAACCAATTAAGGGGATAAAATAATAAAAATAAAAAAAGTAAAAATAATCTGGAATATTAAGTAGCATTTAGGATTAAGTATAATTAAGCCCAACAATTAAAAAAAAAATTCAGCCGAAATATGAAATTTAAAAAAAAAAAAAAAAAAAAATCTACTAAAAAATAAAATAGTTTCAAGCTGTGGAATAGCCAAATAACAAATGCAAATTAAAATACCTGAGAACAACAATGTCATATGAGCTAAACTTGTGTCCGGGTCTAGGGTGGAATGGCTGAAATATAAGATGCCTTGTATGGGGGTAAATACTGTCCCGTATCTGTAGGGTGTATGGTAATATATATATATATAAACCCCAAAAAATAAAACAGATAAAACTGTAATAATAGATATTATAGTAAATATGAATACTTTTTTTAAAAATTATTTTTCTTCGTAATTTTTGAAAATAATTTTTGAGAAAGGTGGCGTCCTTTTTTAGTACCAAAATAACAAAGACAAATTTAGATTTCTCTGATCGTTTATTTGAGCTGCAATAATGAAGAACCCCGTTACATTTCAACAATTGGGTATAAATGCCAAATTTCATATCTGAGTCTCTTCTAATTTAATACCGACCCAAAACTAAACTCATATAGAGACGATAAGCGGGGTGATAGCAAGGAAATAATGAGCGTAAAAATTCTGGCATCAAATTTTGTATCTATTCATATTCATTTATAGATGTTTATTTTCTTTTATACATTTTTTAACTTTTTTTGATTTTTTTAAATTTTTTTTAATTTTTTTTGCAGTTTTATAGGAAAATATATCTGCATAAGTAGATGGTTTCAAGAGCTTGTAATTTAGTGGGATGTATTTTAAAAGGTTGACTCTCTCACAGTTTGTGACCAGTTGCTGGAACACACATCTGAGGTTTATTGAAAATATAAATATACTTTATTGAAAAGCGTTTATTGAAACTATAAATATTCAGGAGGAGTGAGGGGGGGCAAAGGATTCGGCATGTAATTTGCAAAGAAAAGAAAGAAAAAAATCATATTGAAAAAATAATAATCTCTTTCTATTGTTTTAAGACAAGGCAAATCCAAATTTTCTATGGTATTTTTGAAAAAAAAAATTCAATTTTTTTTTTTAGAAACAAGAAATTTTAGTCAACGCATTTTAAGTTGTTAACTGCTTATCTGACATAGATAAAGTAAACTACAATAGGGAACAACTCCTTTAATTTGAACAATTTCATGGCTTCGCAGTGTGTAGGTTTCCGGTGGGTTTTTCAAAAACAAAATGTAAGGATTTAATTATTTTTATTTTTTTTTATAAATGCAATCACTCCATACAAACTATACGTTGCGGAATTAAGTGTGATGAATTAAATTACCACATGCAATATTCTCACTGTGTGCCGGAACGGGACCACCCCTCCCCCATCCCTGAAATTTTAAGGGATAGTCAAAAGATGTGTATACTGTCTGCAGGTCTCCTCTGGGCCCTATAGAAATGTTCAGTAAAGTACAAGACTAATCAGATATGTTTCTGCTACCCTGTATTTTAGACTGAAAGCTCCTTTGACAGCATAGGTCTTTTGTCTGACCTAATTTATTTCTCTGGCAGATTAGCAAAAAACTTGCGTTCATTGCAAAGGGTAATTCCACACGTCTCCCCCTTATTCCAGGCACCCTAAAAATGAATATGGGAATCAATGGCTTAGCTCAGGCTATTTCTAATGCTTGGGATAGTGCTGCAGGCTATTATCTGCCTATGGGAAATAGTGCAGAATAGATCGGCGTCTACGTTTCAGTACAATAGGATGTAGCATCTTGTAACCTGCCACAAGGCTGCCAGTTTATCAGGGGTTATCACAAAATTTCTTAAGAGATGGGTGCATTGAAACATGACCCAAACTAAGGTTAGGCCTATTATTATTGTGAGAACGTAATTAAAAAATAAATCAGAAATAATGAGATAAATCAAAAATAATTCCAAAACGAAATCAGAAATAATTCACTAAACAAAAAGTCATTCAAAAATAATTCAAAAACAAATCAGAAATAATTCAGTAAATCAAAAATAATTCTAAATAATTAAAGAAAAAAAATTAAAAGTAATTCAAAAATATCTCAAAAATAAAATATGAAAAAAGGTGAAATGCTCACTTGAACACACTTATAACGTTGGAAATCTATACACAGTACTTTCCATAGACTAATGAAGACATAGTTGTAAACTTTGACACCCCACTTCCCCCCAACCCTACTGGACTGGACGCAGTTATTTAAGGTACGGACAAAAGCATCACAAGAACAGGTCGGATTTGCATAAATAAATGTTCTCTTTGTGCCTCAGATGTTGCAGCAGTAAACAGACTTGTATGTTGATTTCAACATTTCACAGTAAAAAATACTACGGAGGAATTGCAACCAGCAGCTCACAATCTTGCAGGCTCGGAGCTCCCCCTAGTAGCCAGAGTCTGTCAGTTATCTGCCTTTAGGGCACTGCTGAAATGTGCAGCTTAAAAATAATACCATGCACTGAAGCAAGTTTATTTTCAAAACTATTTGCAAAAACAACAAGCATCATAATCTACATAGGGCCATTGTTAATGCTGTATATATATATATATATATATATATATATATATATATATATATATATATATATATAGACAATGTGATCGGGAGCCACAAGCAATGGCTGGCCCTTTAGAAAACAAAAAATTATATATATATGTATATATATATATATATATATATATATATCTCCATATTGGGCTGCATTAAAACTTTGATCATTATCCTCGAGACCCCGTCTGTCTCTGTCACACCTTGCACACACATGCCCCTGGTTACACAGTACTGGAAACGAGGGCAGATTCGCTAGGTCTAATAAAAAACTGGACTAAGGCCTCCTTCACACATATTTTTGGGCATTTTAAACAACATGAAAAAATTTTGGTAAAATTTTATTTAGTGTCTTTTTGTACATGCTTTTTGAAAGTCCTATATAAAAAAAAAAAACATATGGGAAAAAATGCCAGAAGAAAACACCATACCCAGAGAATGCTGACCACAAAATTGCCCTCCAAAAAAGACTTTAACAAAAACTTTAATGTAACATCTGGCTGCACCAAAAAAAAATAAAATACAAAAACGCTGATAAAAACGCAGCAAATCTCAGCCTTAACCCTAAGACTCCCGTAAATAATGCACCACAACATCACATCTAGAATGAACTATTTGTAAACTGGTAATAAAACCAAAATATGTGCAAACAAAATTTCAAAAAGATTTCAAAAACATTGATGGGATTTGAAAGGGATGTTTTTGAGTGGCCTATAAAATTGTACACAGCCTGATGATGTGATGAGAATCTGCAAAATACGAGCCACCGGAGCGATCACATGTAAAATTTTAATCTATGCATAGATATTTAGTGCATACAAGTGAGGTTCCTTCCTGCACTACAAGAGACGCCCAACCACAATCATTTTCCTGTGCTCCGCTACCTGTTGGCAATGAAGGGGTTAGCAGCCTTTATAATCCACTTCACAAGGCTGTTATATATGTTTACGGAAAAAAACGACTTCACTATAAAAATATATGATTAATACATTAAATGACAAGAATTTACATGATGCAGACCATATAGTAAAATATCTGCTGCCTGTCATCTCATGGGAAAATCTGCCATCTTTTCACACACTCACTGATGAAATCTTAAGGCTGAGATTATGTCATTTATACACTAGAATACTTCAAGTGTCTTATATATTAAATAAAGAGGGGAAAATGAAAGGAGGACGATGCACTTTAATTGCTGTCAAGAGGTAATCCACAGGTAGCGTGCAAATTAAATAATCATATTTAATATAATTATATCATATGTAAATGGGAACCCATGGACAGATAGATAGATAGATAGATAGATAGATAGATAGATAGATAGATAGATAGATAGATAGATAGATAGATAGATAGATAGATAGATAGATAGATATCCAGAGAGGTAGATAGATAGATAGATAGATAGATAGATAGATAGATAGATAGATAGATAGATAGATAGATAGATAGATAGATAGATAGATAGATAGATAGATAGATAGATAGATAGATAGATAGATAGATAGATAGATAGATGATAGATAGATAGATAGATAGATAGATAGATAGATAGATAGATAGATAGATAGATAGATAGATAGATAGATAGATATGAAATAGATAGATAGATAGATAGATAGATAGATAGATAGATAGATAGATAGATAGATAGATAGATAGATAGATAGATAGATAGATAGATAGATAGATAGATAGATAGATAGATAGATAGATAGATAGATAGATGGAGGGGGAGAGATAGATAGATAGATAGATAGATAGATAGATAGATAGATAGATAGATAGATAGATAGATAGATAGATAGATAGATAGATAGATAGATAGATAGATAGACAGATAGACAGATAGATAGATAGATAGATAGATACCCACAAATACATAAATATATATACAAAGCTAGTGATACACACAAGTATAAACAGACACATACACACATATACACATACACACATACACATATACACATACACACACATACACACATATACACATACACACATATACACATATACACATACACACATATACACATACACACATATACACACATACATACACACATATACACATATACACATATATATACACACATATACACATACACATACACACATATACACATATACACATATATATACACATACACACACATACACACATATAGACACATACACACAAGTATAAACATACACAGATACATAGACACATATACATGAATATATACAATTGAGTCATTCCCATGTCATGTGTATAGACTAAACTGAAGGTTTTCTCATTATTTCAGTATTATGGGGTCTCCGGATCTACACTGGGGGCTGTGACGATGACTGTAGGCCTGAGTATCAGTAATAGCTCCTCAGCGATTATTACAGACAGGTCACCAATCTCTCTGTGGTTTGCTGCTCTTAACTACTTATTTCCAAAACACGACAACAATCACAATCCTCATCGCACGCATGTAGAAGATTTTTTTAAATTTCTTGTCCAAATTCACTGCAAGCCCATAAGGTGATATGTATCTGATGCAGAAGAGCGCTCTCTCCCAGTCACCAGATTCCTATATAACACAAACCAGAGGGCTTTTACACAATAAACAATAAAAACAGGTTTGACTGCTCTCTCCACCACATCTGCAGGTATTTTCATGCTGCAACATGGACGCGTTCCCTCATTCACCCCTTCGGTTTAGAATTATTTTTTTATTACATATCGGGCTATAATATATTATTTGCAGCCCCACCAGTACGTGTACCCCAGTAGACCTGTACGTTGCTTTGGGGATCACTTGTTTTCAGGTCTCAGGCCAGTCACTGTCTTGTTTATTCAGGAGATGTCAATCTAATCTATACAATAAGGAAGCCAGGCAGCAGCGTACGCTGTATACAATCAATATACTACAACTCATTATAGGCGACGTAGCAGGTCCCTTTAAATGTCTCAGTAACTTGCAAATATATCACAAACCCCAACACGTTCTCTTTCCTATTATATCTCCACGTTGGGTATGCAACACCCATTGTACTTTTTTTTTTTAAGTTATTTGCATAATTTGTTAATCCCTGGAAGGGGAGGGGGGGGATACCCTAACCCTAGTTGACTACTGTACTTTCCCGTATCTAAATTCGCATTGCAGCATTGCAAAAATCAACACGCATGCCTATACTAACCTACAGTGCCACTGAGAGACTGGCACTCTACAACTGGCGCTGGTATATGATATTCATGCAAACCAGACTTTGCTTGGAGATCAAGTCAAGAAACGGTTTTCCTGGAAGAGATGCAGGAATAGCCGCTGTATGTCAAATTTCATAACATCTATCAAAAAGACCCCATAGAGGATATAGGATACATAACACAAAAAATTTCAATGGGTTTGCAAAATTTTTGCATTATTCATGGCCTTTACCAGACCAGAAAGCATTAACCTATATGCACTAGAGAGTGACAGGGTGTACCATGTGGCAAAGAAGGGGTTACGCCGGCTGCCAACGCACTTCATGAATATTCAAATGCCTCCAATGATGTCATTTCTGGATCACTGATCAATAGTCCTAAAATCAGGGAGATGTAAACAGCAAAAAAAATTATACCTACCTGATTAATGTCCTTCTGCATCCTAGACATATTTTGAGGGTTCACTGATGCCTCACCCACCCCAAAAATACAACAAAAATAACAGGCCTCTGCATTCAAAGGTTCCATTAATGATATAATCCAGAGATCCAAAATTTAAATACAAACATGGTGCTACAAAAAAATGCAAAAACAAAAAAAAGCTAATAAAAAATGTACGATTTGAGGAACACCTGCTCTACAAAGCTAAATATTGCCCCCAGAAATATATGAGCAGATCTCTACACCAAGTGCAAAATAGAGCAGCAATTTCTCCTCAGACAGCTGCAATCCCATTTCTCTGCTTAAAAAAAACAACACCAAAAACACATAAAACCACGTATATATCAAAAACTGCAAAATAAAAAAAAAACAATCCAATACGACGGGAAGAATTATTGTACAGGGAGAGAAGGAAAGGATTGTAGCAGAGCAGGCAGCTCTCCCCTGCAAGCCAGGGGAGGGGAGAGAGTCCCTTATATATCCCTATATATATTTATTTATTTAAATTTGTTAAAATCTACCATAAATATTCTGCCTTCCCCGGTTCTCCCCTCTCCTCATTCCCCTGGACACAGGCGTTCAGCAGACACCTCAGTGCTGGGGGTAAGAGGGCCATGCGAGTCTTTACACTTTTATTTTTTAAAGGGTAGAAGGGCCAGGCTGAAAGGGAGATGATGCAGCCGCTTGTGAAGCCCGAGCAGGGGGCGGGAAAATGAGCTGAGCCCTGGACTCCCGTCTCCCTTCATCATCACCAGTCAGCTCCTCGTGTTCAGAGTCTTGAGATCCCTGTCCCTATGTTGCCAATGTATGAACATAATCCTGACCCCATGTAAGAACACCGTCCTGTCAATATGTACACCATGTATGAACATAATCCTGACCCCATGTAAGAACACCGTCCTGTCAATATGTACACCATGTATGAACATAATCCTGACCCCATGTAAGAACACCGTCCTGTCAATATGTACACCATGTATGAACATAATCCTGACCCCATGTAAGAACACCGTCCTGTCAATATGTACACCATGTATGAACACAATCCTGACCCCATGTAAGAACACCGTCCTGTCAATATGTACACCATGTATGAACATAATCCTGACCCCATGTAAGAACACCGTCCTGTCAATATGTACACCATGTATGAACACAATCCTGACCCCATGTAAGAACACCGTCCTATCAATATGTACACCATGTATGGACACAATGCTGACCCCATGTAAGAACACCGTCCTGTCAATATGTACACCATGTATGAACACAATCCTGACCCCATGTAAGAACACCGTCCTGTCAATATGTACACCATGTATGAACACAATCCTGACCCCATGTAAGAACACCGTCCTATCAATATGTACACCATGTATGGACACAATCCTGACCCCATGTAAGAACACCGTCCTGTCAATATGTACACCATGTATGGACACAATCCTGACCCCATGTAAGAGCACCGTCCTGTCAATATGTACACCATGTATGAACACAACGCTGACCACATGTAAGAACACCGTCCTGTCAATATGTACACCATGTATGAACACAATCCTGACCCCATGTATGAACACCGTCCTGTCAATATGTACACCATGTATGGATACAATCCTGACCCCATGTAAGAACACCGTCCTGTCAATATGTACACCATGTATGGACACAATCCTGATCCCATGTAAGAGCACCGTCCTGTAAATATGTACACCATGTATGAACACAATCCTGACCCCATGTAAGAACACCGTCCTGTCAATATGTACACCATGTATGGACACAATCCTGACCCCATGTAAGAACACCGTCCTGTCAATATGTACACCATGTATGAACACAATCCTGACCCCATGCAAGAACACCTTCCTGTCAATTTGTATGCCATGTATGGACATAATCCTGACCCCATGTAAGAACACTGACCTGTCAATATGTACACCATGTATGAACACAATACTGACCCCATGTAAGAACACTGTCCTGTCAATATGTATGCCATGTATGAACACAATCCTAACCCCATGTAAGAAAACCGTCCTGTCAATATGTACACCATGTATGAACACAATCCTGACCCCATGTAAGAACACCGTCCTGTCAATATGTACACCATGTATGAACACAATCCTGACCCCATGTAAGAACACCGTCCTATCAATATGTACACCATGTATGAACACAATCCTGACCCCATGTAAGAACACCGTCCTGTCAATATGTACACCATGTATGGACACAATCCTGACCCCAGGTAAGAACACCGTCCTGTCAATATGTACACCATGTATGAACATAATCCTGACCCCATGTAAGAACACCGTCCTGTCAATATGTACACCATGTATGAACACATTCCTGACCCCATGTAAGAACACCGTCCTGTCAATATGTACACCATGTATGAACACAATCCTGACCCCATGTAAGAAAACCGTGCTGTCAATATGTACACCATGTATGAACACAATCCTGACCCCATGTAAGAACACCGTCCTGTCAATATGTACACCATGTATGAACACAACGCTGACCCCATGTAAGAACAGCGTCCTATCAATATGTACACCATGTATGAACACAACGCTGACCCCATGTAAGAACACCGTCCTGTCAATATGTACACCATGTATGGACACAATCCTGACCCCATGTATGAACACCGTCCTGTGAATATATACACCATGTATGAACACAATGCTGACCCTGTGTATGAAAACAATCCTGAGCCCATGTATGACAACAGTATGAACACATTCCTATGCGCATGTAAGAACACAATTCTGTGCCCATGTACTTCATGTATGAACACAGTCCTAAACCCTCTACCCCAGTTATGAACATAGTCCTACCCACACGTATGAACACACTCCTGCGTATTAGTATATGTTTGAACATAATCCTATCTACATGTACCCCATGTAAGAACACAATTCTGTCCCCAAGTACCCCATGTAAGAACACAATTCTGTCCCCATGTACCCCATGTATCAATACAGTCCTGAACCCATGTACCCAAGATATGAACATAGTGCTATCCAGATGTATGAACACACTCCTGCGTATAAGCACATAGATGACCACAATCCTATCCACATGTACCCCAGGTATGAACAAAGTCTGGTCCACAAGTTTTCAATGTATAAACACAGTCCTGTCTCCATGTATGATCACAGTCCTGACCAATGTATGAACACAGTCCTGTTCTGTCCACATGTATGAACACAGTCCTGTTCTGTTCTCATGTATTAACACGGTCCTGACCCAATATAGGAACACAGTCCTGTCCACCTGTATGAACACAGTCCTGACCCAATTTATGACCACAGTCCTGTTCCCATTTATATACACAGTCCTGTCCCCATATATGACCACAATACGGTCCCATCTATTAAAACAGTCCTGTCCTCATGTACCCCATGTATGAATACAACCCTTGTATGAACATGACCCTAATAACCGGCCACCTACCTTCTTTATCCACTACAAACAGCCATTTCAGATCGGATAGCACCTCATGTTCATTGATACATGTATATATAAATATTAAAGCTCAATGCCCGGGTATATAGCATAAATCCAGCACCTTATTATCATGTTATACACAGATATAGCGCTATATTGATACATGACATTTATATAAGGTCAATACGTCTCAGCTGGAGCTTGATATTCTAAATATCTATAAAAAATTTCAAAATACACCGCACAAACAACACGACACAACAACAAACCTGCACATTTACGTATAAACTTATAATGGGCCGTACAGGAGACCATTATCTCTGACAAGCTCGGTGCTGCATTCATATATATATATAAAATTCCTGGTGTTTCATCACTTCTGTCACAATTAGATTGCAAGCTCCCGGGTGCCAACACTAACCTGGTCACACAACGTTTTACTTTTTTTCCCCCATTATATGGTTATAGGTGACTGGCACACTTATGGCGGGCATTGATATTTTATAATCTCCATATATTCCTATTACAACCGTCTTGTAATTGCTGAAGAATTGCCGTCAGTTATATTTAGAGCTGCGCCAGTTTATGATTTTACAGGTGCCTTATGCCCTTTGTAGGAGATTTATCACACACATGGGTTGTATACGGCCTTTAATACATAGTCTGAACTTTTAATAGCTTATACGAACCGCAAGAGCTGACACTTGCTTCCCTGCTTTCCCCGCATGGGCCTTATTACCCTCTTCTCCCCAGTGACTTTTTTTGCCATGTTTACAGCACCCACATGGAGGCAACGGAGGACATGTGGGTGCCAGCTCTACGGGAGAGAGATCTCTGTCCCATCTCCAGTCTCTCTCCCCTCCTAATAAATTGATCCAGCACCCCCTCCTCTCTCTCCCCCTCTCCCTCCCCAGACTCTGCTGCCAGTTTGGTTGCATTTCCATTTTACAACCAGGCAGTTGTAATTCTGTTATAACCATGTGTTTGTCATTAGCTTTCCCCCCAGCCTGTCCTGCCCAGGTCCTACCTCCCCATGATCGCCCCCCCCTTTACCCCTCCAACTTTTTACTGCACATTCATGTCTACAGCCGCCCAGCGCTGTGCAATGTCCTAATATTCATTACACTAATAACAATCATAATAATAAAGAATAATAATAATATTGACACATTGCATTGTATAAATTAATCTGTGCAATCTGATTCTTACAATAACAATCTCCTCAACTTTTTGCACAGTAAGACTTATAATAATATTCTTGTGACTGTTAATTATAGTCATCAAATTGGAATAGATTAAATTGTATGAAGTGGTCTGTGCAATCTGGTCTTTATAATATAACACGATCCACTTATTCTCTCCAGTGTCCTGCACAATTCTGCACCTCTATAACCTCTTAGTGCAAGATTATAATCCTGGCTGCACTAAAGAACCCTCAAAACCCTAACAACGAGACATTTGCATTAGTAATGAATGCAATGTGGGCATTATAATATATGCAATAACAAACCAGGTCCTGCCAATGCCCTGATCTAACACAGGCAGCACTGGAAATATCACACTGAATAGATTGCACTTGGTTGCACTAAGTGCCACTGTGCTGTATTTTATCACTGAGAATTATTACACATTGCATTGGATAAAGTGATGCATGCAATTGGTTGTGACATAACAAACCTGTTATTGCATTGCAACCTACTCATATTCAATTGCATGGTATGTAGAGATCTATGCAATCTGTGCATTATAACTGATCTAATAAATATTGTGTATAAGTCATAACAAACCATTAGCTGCTCTGCAATAATGCTAAATCGCATGTGATCAGAGTGATCTATGCAATCCGATCGGGACAAAGGCCAATGTGTTTCATCAGATCTGCAGACCCTAGAGCTTTTCCCTCCACTCATATCATAATACAAGGGGATAGGGGATGACACTAAAATGAATGGAGAGGGATATTGGAATGTGCAACACTGTCAAAAAGAAGAAGGGAATCGCATGCGTCCTCCTGGAACTTTCCCAACTCTCTCCCCCCTGTGCAAAACTTTTCCTCCAGGATCCCCTGAAGCCTCCCAGTATCCAGCACTGTGCCCCCTGACCATGCAGACACTTACGTGGAATGATATCCCTTTGTAATAAGTGCTGCGGGTTCCCTTGCTTGCGACGGGACATTGCAGTGGCATTTACAGTGGCATCGCCCGGAGATCTGCAAGACAACCGGGGGATTCCTTCCTCCTCTCCCAGCACCTTCTTCTTCCTCCTCCTCCTGCTCTCTGATCTCCTTCTTCTTCCTCCTCCTGGTGCTTCTTCTTCTTCTTCTTCTTCTTCTTCTTCTTCTTCTTCTTCTTCTTCTTCTTCAAAAAATAATAATTTAATAATAAAATTCAGCAGAGCAGGAGACCTGGGTGCCCCCTCTGTGCCAGGAAGCAGCAGCACTTCTCCTCCAAGTTACCAAAAGACTGTGCCCACTCCAATGGCACTTCTCCCATCAATGCAAAAAATAGCAATGCAAAAAAATCATAAATGCAAAAATAAAATGCAAAATAATACAATATAAAATAATAGTGACTGCCCAGGAAAAAAAAAAAAAAAAGAATGCCAGAGGGGGAGCTGACCCTGCTGCCACCAGAGAGTGAGTGAGTGTCTGCTGCTAGCGCTGAGCCTGGCACTGCCCTGCAATTGACTGGCCAGCACTTTGCACTGCTCCACTTGGCTGGCACTGGGGGGAGGACTATTTCATGGTGAAGATGGCGGAGTCCTGGTTCTCTGGGAGCTCTCTGTCTCTCTATGGCTGGGGCTGCCTCTGTACAATGGGATAAAATTCAAGTTCAAGTACGGACGTGACGTTTAATCTGCACCAGAGACAAAAAGACCCAGAGACTGAGGAGCACTGGGGGCGACTAGTGGTGGCTCTTTAACATTGTACCCTGCCTGGAATATACGGCGCTGTGTATATACACAACACAGGAGGAGAGGAAGCACATGCCTGCTGCTCCATGACTGCCTATGTGTGCCCCACACTGCACCTGGCCTAATGACACTGCCCTGGGCAAAGGTCACCCCTGCCCTCTCTGCACCCACACTGCAGGCGGCCGGAGCTCAACACTCCCCGTATCAGCACTTACTGGTGTGTAATAGAAAGAAAATAAAAGGGAAAGGAAGGAGTGTGGAGAAGGAAGAGTTAATCATTGTGAGCAAGAAACATAGGAGAGAGTGAGAGATATTACTTAACCCATTATAACTCACAGGAGAGCTGGTAAAGGGTTAATACTTGTGAAAGAAGAGCTGTCACATCAGGGGAAGGACGAATCTATCTATCTATCTATCTATCTATCTATCTATCTATCTATCTATCTATCTATCTCATATCTATCTATCTATCTATCTATCTATCTATCTATCTATCTCATATCTATCTATCTCATATCTATCTATCTATCTATCTATCTATCTATCTATCTATCTATCTATCTATCTATCTATCTATCTATCTATCTATCTATCTATCTATCTATCTATCTATCTATCTCATATCTATCTATCTCATATCTATCTATCTATATCTATCTGTCTGTCTGTCTGTCTGTCTGTCTGTCTGTCTGTCTGTCTGTCTGTCTATCTATCTATCTATCTATCTGATCTATCTATCCATCCATCTATCATCTATTTATCTATCTAAAATTCCATATACTATATGGCCCATATAGTGTATATCATATTTAACCCAGTATAACCCACAGAGTACACACAATGGCAGAAGGTGAAGAGATGATAGATAGATAGATAGATAGATAGATAGATAGATAGATAGATAGATAGATAGATAGATAGATAGATAGATAGATAGATAGATAGATAGATAGATAGATAGATATGAGATAGATAGATAGATAGATAGATAGATAGATAGATAGATAGATAGATAGATAGATAGATAGATAGATAGATAGATAGATAGATAGATAGATAGATAGATAGATATGAGATAGATAGATAGATAAATGAAAGAAAGTAGATAGATATGAGATAAATTAGATATATATGATCTATCTATCTATCTATCTACCTCTCTATCTATCTCATATCTATCTATCTATCTATCTATCTATCTATCTATCTATCTATCTATCTATCTATCTATCTATCTATCTATCTATCTATCTATCTATCTATCATCTATCTATCTATCTATCTCATATCTATCTATCTATCTCATTATCTATCTATCTATCTATCTATCTATCTATCTATCTATCTATCTATCTATCTATCTATCTATCTATCTCATTATCTATCTATCTATCTCATATCTATCTATCTATCTATCTATCTATCTATCTATCTATCTATCTATCTATCTATCTATCTATCTATCTATCTATCTATCTATCTATCTATCTATCTATCTATCTATCTACCTATCTATCTATCTCATATCTATCTATCTATCTATCTATCTATCTATCATCTATCTATCTATCTATCTATCTATCTATCTATCTATCTCATATCTATCTATCTATCTATCTCATTATCTATCTATCTATCTATCTATCTATCTATCTATCTATCTATCTATCTATCTATCTATCTATCTATCTCATTATCTATCTATCTATCTCATATCTATCTATCTATCTATCTATCTATCTATCTATCTATCTATCTATCTCATTATCTATCTATCTATCTCATATCTATCTATCTATCTATCTATCTATCTATCTATCTATCTATCTATCTCATTATCTATCTATCTATCTATCTATCTCATATCTATCTATCTATCTATCTATCTATCTATCTATCTATCTATCTATCTATCTATCTATCTATCTATCTATCTATCTATCTATCTATCTATCTATCGTTATTATTGAAGAATTACTTGTTACTTGTTAAATCCATTCTTTTCACTAAATTACGTTCAGTTCATCATGTATCTTTTCTGTACATACAATCCTATATAAAGCGGATTATATTCCTCAACGCTTCACCCTCCATAGAAGCAGTAAACATGAAAAACCTTTTCCATTAGAGCTTACAATCTAAAGAAGACGAATCTGAGTGACGTAATAAGGAGAGGCATGAGCGTGTATAATATCTATCTATGTATATGTCTTCTGTAGTGAAGGGGTTAACCCGCCTCCATTCCTAAATTCTTTGCCCATCTGTAAAGTAGTGAGATGCTCTGCTTCATGCTCCCATCCACATGACTGTGCTCCTACAGTTGCAGCAGACCTCACTCTTTATATTCCTATCACTTTATATTAATATTTGTTTTACCTAATTTACGACATGAAACCAAAAGGACGGCGCCAGCCCCGCCAACATCTGCCCTTGCCATCTGAATAACCAGCAAGGCTTAACCATTCAAAATACATGTAAAATAACAATTAATGGTGCGCCCCGAGCCTACAGCTACTGTGAGTGATGGCATCCAAGTGTTCAGATGGCTCTATGAATATGTATACAGTGATCATGCTCATATATGGCGGCAGCGGCGTCATATACATCATGGATGAGATTCGTAATCATGAAATAGAACATAGACAATGAGACGCCGCCGTTCCCGTCCTTGAAGGACATCCTTCCATCTTCATCCTCATCCTACAAGAGGTTAAACTGCCTAATTGTAGATGGCGCATTCAGATACATTAGAGACGCTCGGCACCACTTGCAATATTGTCATCTGCGTAGAAACATTCATTTTTTTTAATTATTACATCCAAGCCTGCCCATTACCCGAGCAGTCACACATGATGAAGTAGAAAGTGGAACTAGGAACCTGTGATTCTGCCGCCTGCACCGCTTCACTTCACCTTAAATAGATACAGAAAACCCACGCTCCTGACCCCCGATCTGTTTTATATTGTTCACTTCATGTTATTGAATATTCTTGATCATTTTTTTATAAAATTTTTTTCTTTTCAAAAACATCAAAAATTTGATGAAGGTGAAATCTTTTCCGCTTGTGTGACCGCACCGATAAAAAAAAAAAAAAAAAAGGGCAAGTCGTGTTTTGCAGGTGTCTTCATTGCTTCAGTACCTTTGTCTTTAGGGACATCTGTAGTTTCAGTCCCTGCTGGTGCACAGTGTCTTTGCTTGTTGTGCTGCTTTGCTGCATTTTGGGGCACTGGGTATTATAATGCGAGACTCACTTGTTGTGGGGGGGGGGGGGAGTGCTTAAATGTTTTCACATCTGATATGGAATAATAAGGTGGTGGGATTTTATTGTCTTCTATATAAATTTGGGTGCGTCTTGTCTTCGGGGGCGACTTACAGTTTGGAAGAAATGGTGGATTCTATTATATTATGCTCTGTAATACCTAATGATCTATTATAATGTGCTATATTATACTATGCTGTGCCATATCATATAATCCATATCATATCATACCATATCACCCATACCATATCATATCACACCATATCACGCCATACCATGCCATATCACGCCATACCATGCCATATCATGCCATACCATGCCATATCATATCATACCATACCATATTATTTTGTACCATGCAATATCATGTCTTACTATGTCATATCATATCATGCCATATCATATTGTAACATGCCATATCATTCTATACCATTCCATATTATATTATACCATGTCCTATCATACCATGTCATATCATATCATACCATGCAATATTATATTTTACCATCCATATCATTTCATACCATGCCATATTTCCTACCTGGTCATATCATATTGTACCATGCCATATTATATCATATCACACAATGCCATATCATGTTGTACCATGCCATATCATACCATATATCATATCTTATTATATCACACCATAAGCTGTACAATATTATACAATATAATTTTATTTTATATTACTTAATATCATACTAAATGATGTATTACCTTACCAAACCATATAATATTGAGCTGTATTATATTATACTATATTGTATTATATGATATTATCCGATATATAACATAGTCATCTACACAATACTAAACTATGCTATACCTTGTTATATTATATCAAATTATGTATTACCTGATGCCAATCAAAATCAGAAAAAAAACTGTTTTTCCTTACCAAACCCTATTATATCCTACTGTATTATATTATATTTATCGTATGGTATTGTATTATCATGTAATATAACATATTCAACTATTCAACACTAAACTATACTGTACCATATCATACTATATCAAATGATGTATTTACCTTACCAACCCAACCATATAACATTGTACTTTATTATATTATATTAGCCTGTATTATATTATACCATATTATCTTATATTATAATACAATATTATATGCTTTATTTTTCATATCCCCCTACACTATATTATTGAAGTATAATTTTCATTTTTCTCTAGAAAAGATGAATGACACAAAATTCACTTCGCCTCCCCCCCCCCCTCTTTTCGGGTCGTCCAATGTCATCAATATCTCATAGGCCCCCCTTAAAACCGTATGATAAGCAGAGGCTCTGTCTGTCCAGGGCCCAGCAGGGTCCAGGCTGCGGGGCTAGGTGGGGGAGGGGAAGGGGAATAGAGATGGTTTATCTCATCACCCTTCTGTCCCCCAGGCAGAATTCTAACAAAGTCCAGCACATTCAAACTTATTCCTGATCTATCCTTTTACAGAAACCAGCATGGTGCTGTTACTGCTCAGCTGGTCAGGGAATGTCTTTTTTTTTAACCCATTCCTTGCTTTGTAGGACAATATGTTGGCGAAGAATAAGTTAAAGAAATCCCTCCGACAGCGTGCAATAGTTTACAAATCTGCGCTATTATTTCTCCGGGTGCAGCGGAGTTGAATTCAATTATTTTCACCGTTGAATGGATTTCCCCTCGAATGCAGCATTGGAGGAGTTAATGATATAATTACTGGTAGGGTGGTTATGAATGGGGATGTCCTCTGTGGTGGATGAGGGGAGGAGAAGACATGCAACACCTCTTTTTATATTCCATTCCTCCACTTTTTACAAACCAATTCTCCCCGGCAGTGGATCTATCCACCCCTTTCTCACCTAAAGTCTGCACCCCTCCAGCCCCCACCTGCTGTCATAATGATGGATGTCAGGGGGTCACGCAGGCCTTGTCAGGAATGCACAAAGTTTAGAATATGAATTTATGAGGACACAGAAAACAGAAAGGACTTCATGTGTTATGAACTCCTTATCTGCCCTCTGTACAATCCCAGGACAAATATATAGATATATATATACAGATGTAGCAGAGCTGAGTTTGTCAGGTGTAAAAGAGAAGACTAATCCTTATAGCATAATGTCTTCCATGTAGTTTTACATCAGGGTATGTTCACACGATAGCAGGCATTTACGGCTGAAATGACAGACTGTTTTCAGAAGAAAACAGCTGCGTCGTTTCAGCCTTAGGGTATGTTCACACGGCCTATTTACGGACGTAATTCGGGCGTTTTTGCCCCGAATTACGTCCAAAAATAGCGCCTCAATAGCGCTGACAAACATCTGCCCATTGAAAGCAATGGGCAGACGTTTGTCTGTTCACACGAGGCGTAATTTACGCGCCGCTGTCAAAAGACGGCGCACAAATAGACACCCGCGTCAAAGAAGTGACCTGTCACTTCTTTGGCCGTAATTGGAGCCGTTATTCATTGACTCCAATAAATAGCAGCGCCAATTACGCCCGTAATTGACGCGGCGTTCAAGCGCCTGCACATGCCGTTACTTACGGCTGATCTTACGGGGATGTTTTCAGGCTGAAACATCCCCGTAATTTCAGCCGTTACGGACGCCCTCGTGTGAACATACCCTTAAATGCAGCTCCTCGTAATATACGAGGCGTCTGTGACGCTCGTATATCTTGAGCTGCTCTTCATTGAGTTCAATGAAGAACAGCTCAAATTACGTGGCAAAGAAGTGTCCTGCACTTCTTTGACGAGGCAGTCATTTTACGCGTCGTCGTTTGACAGCTGTCAAATGACGACGAGTAAATTACAGGTCGTCTGCACAGTACGTTGGCAAACCCATGCAAATGAATGGGCAGATGTTTGCCGACGTATTGTAGCCCTATTTTCAGGCGTAAAACGAGGCATAATACGCCTCGTTTACGCCTGAAAATAGGTCGTGTGAACCCAGCCTAAGACTGCAGGTAATCCAATGCATTATTATAACTCAAATTGAGCTCTGCTACATCTGTACTTCACATAGCTATACAAGAAACAAGCCTCACCTGGGTCTAACTGGTCATGGAGCTTACAATCTAATTTACTTTACACGTGCATGTCGGCCAATGAACATGCAAAAGTATCACAAGAGAACGGGATTAGAAGGAAAATGATAAGACGGAACATAAATCCCAAACCTGGAGCAATTCTGTAAAACATTCATCATGTTGGACGAAAGGTTTTATACGCTATGTATATATATATGACATCTAAACAACTAAACGACAAATTCAGTTCTGCTACATACTTATATAGCAGAGCTGAATCTCTTGTAAAGCTCTAAAGTGCCTACATATATATATATATATATATATATATATATATATATATATATATATATATATATATACTTATATTAGATAATACAGTAGGTTTAGCTGATGTAATGTATTCTATAAATCCACTCATAGAAAACATTGTGCTATCTCTAGATGCCCCCTAAATGACAATCTCAGCTCTGCTACATATGTATGTATATACAATTAATTCCAGTCTGCTGTAACGATCATCATTTCCTACTCATGTCAATAAGCAGCTCATTATTCTTTACAGATTTGTGAAATTATGAAAAGTACAATGATCCTATCCACACATAAAGAAGAATGCATATAGCAGAGCTGACTTTGTCACTTAGACTCACTAAATATTATAATCAGTCTCTAAACTAAGACCATGTCAAGTAATAGATAGCACATCACGATGTGATGCTGGGTTCTGCCAGATGACAAACTCATATCTGCTACATCCGGACTGCAGTATGAAAAGGCATAGTCTCACTATTTTCCCTGTCCCAGCAGAGAGAATAATAAGTGTAACATATTTGTGCTATAAATGAAAGGATAGATGTAGAACAGAATATTCAAAATTGTATAATTTTTTTTTTTTGAAAAACACAAAAAGTTCCAATAATTTTGCCTTTTTTATTGTTTTGTTTTGCTCGACTCCTCCTTTGCTCTCAGTTGTCTGGCACTGGTGATCATTAGCTCTAATGCCTTGTCTCACAGCTCCCCCTTTAGTCTATTTGCTATGTATGTCTCACATTCAAAGTCAGATCAATAGCAGTTTCCTAACAACCTTGACCTGTGTCTCTGGCCTCGCGGCCCTGTGTCCACAGCTGGGCCCGGGTCGTAGACTTTCTCACCATGTATTGTACCTACGGCCAATCACGGCTGCCCCCCGACTTTTACTTTTTTTTTGACAGGGGCTCCATAAAGATGCCGCCAGGTCTGAGAGGAGCAGTATTCAACCACAAACTATGGCCAAGAGTTAGATTAGACAACCACATTTCGATCTGCCATTGATCGTTGTGGAGGTAAAGAATATATTACATTAATGTAATGCAATCAGTTGGGATGTAGGTTATGTATATATATTAAAAAAAAAATATATTTTACATTTTAAAATTAAAAAATAAAATTTTGGGATTTTAAAATGTTTAATTTTAAAATCCAAAAAGAAAACAAAAACAATTAAAATGAATGTTGTTAGAATTTGGATCATTTTTACACGGCCGTATTGCAAACAGTGACGTAACTCATATGGGGCAAAATGTCCTTTTGGGCCACCTCAGGCCTTGGTACTACTGCAATCTCTGCACCCCCATACAGTTACGCCCTATAAGGTGGTTACCGATAATAATGATTATAGGTAACCTCCGACCCTTCTAATTGTCCCATGTGGCCCCAAAATCAGTCAGAACATTTATTGTGCCCACTTTATTTATTTTTTATTACTGTGTTTTCTATTGGCTATACATACGGGGCCATGCACATGAAGGATTTTGGCTGAAAGGCAAATTATTTTTCCTGGGGATAAGTGTTGGCAATATGGACCTTTCCCGATGGCCAACTTGATGAATGTAAAAAACTAATATGTACAGGGTTTAATAAATATCATCTGTTCAGTTGTACATGTCTTTATATGTTCTACTATATATCTGCATTACATATGTACAGATGTAGCAGAGCTGATGTTGTCAACGCAGTCTGAAGAGGTTATTTTTATATTTATATAGAACTGTAGTCACATAGAATTTCATTAATGCCTAAAGTAGTAAAAAAAAAAAAAAGAAACATTAAAATACAAAAAAATTTATAGATTGCATTTCCAAATATTTATCTAGAGGGCGCTGTAGATCATCTGGTTTATTATTACAGTATGACAAGAAGGACAGTGGCCCTTGAAATAGTTCTAAAATGTTGACAGCAATAATATTGGACGGTTTAAGTAATTATGTGTATTCTGTAAATTGACTGTCAGCTCTTAGGGTCAGGGTTCGTTGTCCTTTTGCCTCATTGTCAGTAGAGGTCTATATTGAATGTTTACTGCTTTGCCAAAAAGTAAACTCAACAGAGTATATAGGGTCTCTATGAATACAATGTATTATTATTATTATTATTATTATTATTATTAATAAAGTTAATTTAAAAAACAATAAAAAACTTTCACAAATTTTTGGCCAATATTTATGTTCTTTGTTTCCCTTCAGTATTCTCAGACTGAGGTCTTGGGACACTGCTGCGTTTTTAAGGTGTTGCCTTTTTGTGTATTTTTCCCCATTAACTTTAATAAAATAAATAAAATATATTATTAAAAATAATAATAATAATAATAATATATTAATAATGATTTTTTTATTTTATTTATTTTTTTAACTTATGAATTTCCATACAAATAGTTACAGGAACATTTCCTATAACTGTCTCTTTAAAGAAAAAAATATATTTTTATTGGTACGATATTTCGACTGTACTCAAAATGGCCTAATTTCAATGACCAAAAATAATCTAAAAAAAATAATAATATAATTTTAGCCAGCTCTGATAGGGTTAATCCATGCATTTTATCTATTCCTTGCAATGATTCTATTGAATTTAATTGCCCGCTCTGGAAAATGATCAGCCTGGATATCACTAGGACATGTTACCCCGTCTTTTTCCCTTGGAGTCCAAATAACAAAGTGCATCTTGAAGACAATTATGCAGAATACATTCCGAGGCGCCCCCCGCATACAATCAAACTGTTTACAGATTACACCATTGTTACATATAGAACATAATTATCCTTCAAAGCTTCCATCCTAATTTAAGGATTAAAAGGACAATTTTCAATGTTAATGCACCTCGTCTCTGGAACACAAGCAGCCACCCGTTGGGCACTTCATAGGGGCAATCTGGTTGGGGCTGCGGAATTAGATCCACGACCGTCATAGGGAGCAGTGCAGGAAAACTCTGTTCACAGAAAAAATACAATTGTTGTTTTCTCCTTCTGTTGGAACTTTTTATAATAGAGAAAGGGAGATAATAAGGACAGTTGTTAAAAAAAAACAAAAAAATTCAAAAAGAAATAAAGATTTTTCTAAAAATGTGAATGAGGCCTAAACTCCTGCAAAAATAAGGTAACAACCGGCCTATATTTCAAATAAAAATGTAAATGTATCAATACCCGTCAGGGCAATGTATGTGTCCGTGGCCCGCTGCACGAGCTGCACGCACTATGCCTTTCCTGTATGTTTTGGGTTTACTTTCTCCACTTAGGCCCCATGCACAAAACCGTAATTTTGATCCGCAATTACGGTCCGTAAATCCAACATGGAAGATTTTCCATAGATATCTGTCTTCGGTCGGCGTCTGTCCCACTCGGCCGTGTCAGGAAAAGGCACTGACGGGTTGGTTAAAAGAGGTCTAAATCTGCCTTTTTCAACCGTCCAAGATCTCTGGAGTATGGCCGGTTTAGAAGGAAACATAGATTATGCCCAATTCTGAATCCCACCCTGTAAGGCTATGTTCACACGCTTAACAAAAAATGTCTAAAAATACGGAGCTGTTTTCAAGGGAAAACAGCTCCTGATTTTCAGCCATTTTTTGAGCAACTCGCATTTTTCGCGGCATTTTTTACGGACGTTTTTGGAGCTGTTTTCAATAGAGTCAATGAAAAACGGCTTCAAAAACGGCTCAAGAAGTGACATACACTTCTTCTTCGCGGCCGTTTTTTTACGTGTAAAAAAACGGCCTGTCAGAACAGAACGCCGTTTTTCTGCTTCCGATTTTTGGACGTTTTTCGGACGTTTACGGCCCGAAAAACGGCCGAAAATAAGCTGTGCGAACATACCCTTACACTTTATAAAAATATACACACAAAAACTCCCTAAGGCCAGGGCTACACCTAGAATTATTGTAGCGCTGCAGTCCACATGAATACATTGAATTGCAGGCAATCTTGTGGACTGCAGCTGTCACGCAATAGTTAAAATCAATCAGTAGCACTACAAAAAGTTTAAGGCTATGTTCACACTCTTAGCAAAATACATCTGAAATTACGGAGCTGTTTTCGCCTGAACACAGCTCCTGATTTTCAGACGTTTTTGTAACTACTCGCGTTTCTCGCGGCATATTTTACAGACGTTATTGGCGCTGTTTTTCAATGGAGTCAATGAAAAACGTCTCCAAAAACGTCCCTAGAAGTGACATGCACTTCTTTGACGCGGGCGTCTTTTTACGCGCCGTCTTTTGACAGCGACACGTAAAATAACACCTTGTGGGAACAGAACATCGTAAAACCCATTGAAAGCAATGCGCAGATGTTTGTAGGCATAATGGTGCCGTTTTTTCAGGCGTAATTCGAGGCGTAAAACGCCCAAATTACGTCTGAAAACAGTGCGTGTGAACATACCCTTAGTCGTTCCCACGGGTCGGAAATGCTATGTAAAAATCACTCAGCGTGTCCGACCTGGACCTTCTGTCCGAAAAATCACACCACATTGTGATGCATTTTTTCGGAGGGATTTTCCGCTCATACTTACCTAGGCCGTTGTTATGGTGACGCGTCCTTCCTGTGCAGTCCACTCCGGCCTCCCTGGATGACGCTGCAGCCCATGTGACCGCTACAGCCTGTGATTGGCTGCAGCGGTCACATGGGATGCAACCAGGGGCGTAACTAGGAAAGACTGGGCCCCATAGCAAACTTTTGACTGGGGCCCCACCTCCCCTGGGTGTCACACAACCCCCCCTTGTAGATAGTGACTTTTTTACAGCCCCCCCCTGTAGATAACGCCATTCAGCCCCCCTGTAGATAACACCATACAGCCCCCCTGTAGATAGCGCCATACATCCCCCTGTAGATAACACCATACAGCCCCCTGTAGATAGCGCCACACAGACCCCCTGTAGATAACGCCATACAGCCCCCCCTGTAGATAGCGCCACACAGCCCCCCTGTAGATAGCGCCATACAGCCCCCCCTGTAGATAACACCATACAGCCCCCTGTAGATAACGCCATACAGCCCCCTCTGTAGATAGCGCCATACAGCCCCCCTGTAGATAACGCCATACAGCCCCCCTGTAGATAACGCCATACAGCCCCCCTGTAGATAGCGCCATACATCCCCCTGTAGATAACACCATACAGCCCCCTGTAGATAGCGCCACACAGACCCCCTGTAGATAGCGCCACACAGCCCCCCTGTAGATAGCGCCATACAGCCCTCCCCCTGTAGATAACACCATACAGCCCCCTGTAGATAACGCCATACAGCCCCCTCTGTAGATAGCACCATACAGCCCCCCTGTAGATAAAGCCATACAGCCCCCTTTGTAGATATCTACAGAGGGGGCTGTATGGCGTTATCTACAAAGGGCGCTGTATGGCGTTATCTACAGAGGGGGCTGTATGGCGTTATCTACAGGGGGGCTGTATGGCGTTATCTACAGGGGGCTGTATGGTGTTATCTACAGGGGGCTGTATGGTGTTATCTACAGGGGGGGCTGTATGGCGCTATCTACAGAGGGGGCTGTATGGCGTTCTCTACAGAGGGGGCTGTATGGCGTTCTCTACAGGGGGCTGTATGGCGCTATCTACAGGGGGGGTCTGTATGGCGTTATCTACAGGGGGGGCTGTATGGCGTTCTCTACAGGGGGGCTGAATGGCGTTCTCTACAGAGGGGGCTGTATGGCGTTCTCTCAAGGGGGGCTGTATGGCGCTATCTACAGGGGGGCTGTATGGCGTTATCTACAAAGGGGGCTGTATGGCGTTATCTACAGGGGGCTGTATGGCGTTATCTACAGGGGGGCTGTATGGCGTTCTCTACAGGGGGATGTATGGCGCTATCTACAGGGGGGCTGTATGGTGTTATCTACAGGGGGGCTGTATGGCGTCCCCTACAGGGGGGAGGCTGTATGGCGTTCTCTACAGAGGGGGCTGTATGGCATTCTCTACAGGGGGGGCTGTATGGCGTTATCTACAGAGGGGGTTGTATGGCGCTAACGCCATACAGCCCCCCTGTAGAGTACGCCATACAGCCCCCCTGTAGAGAACGCCATTCAGCCCCCCCCTGTAGAGAACGCCATACAGCCTCCCCCTGTAGGGAACGCCATACAGCCCCCCCTGTAGGGAACGCCATACAGCCCCCCCTCTAGGGAATGCCATACAGCCCCCTCTGTAGAGAACGCCATTCAGTCCCCCTGTAGAGAACGCCATACAGCTCCCCCTGTAGGGAACGCCATACAGCCCCCCCTGTAGGGAACGCCATACAGACCCCCCTGTAGGGAACGCCATACAGACCCCCCCCTGTAGGGAACACCATACAGCCCCCCCCTGTAGGGAACGCCGTACAGCCCCCCCTGTAGGGAACGCAATACAGCCCCCCCTGTAGGGAACGCCATACAGCCCCCCCCTGTAGGGAACGCCATACAGCCCCCCTGTAGGGAATGCCATACAGCCCCCTCTGTAGAGAACGCCATTCAGTCCCCCTGTAGAGAACGCCATACAGCCCCCACCCTGTAGGGAACGCCATACAGCCCCCCCTGTAAGGAACGCCATACAGCCCCCCCCCTGTAAGGAACGCCATACAGCGTCCCCCCTCCCAAAAAAAAGCGACCTACAGTGTGTCCTACAAAAGACATGTATCCCCTATCCACAGGACAGGGGATACATGTGTGATCGCTGGCAGCGATAAGGAGAACGGGGGACTGAAAGTCCCCCCAAGTTCTCCATGACTAACCTCTGACTTCCGGCGTCTGCGCAGCTCAATAAAAATGAAAGGAGCGCTGGTCACGCATGCGCACAAGCACGACCGGCGCTCCATTCATTTCTCCGGAGCTGCCGACACAGACCCCGGAAGTCCGAGGTTTGTAATGGAGAACTTCAGGGGACTTTCAGTCCCCCGTTCTCCCTATCGCTGCCAGCGATCACACATGTATCCCCTGTCCTGTGGAGATCCTGTGGAGAGGGGATACATGTCTTTTGTTTAATGGCAGAGCGGGGAGATACCTCCCTGCTCTGCCGTAGTCGTGTTCAGTGGCGTCGCACTGTAGCAGCCATAGCGGCTGCTAACGGAGCCTCCGGCCATGGTGGGGGCCCGTGCCACCGGGCGACCCAGGCCCCCTCATGCCGCGGGCCCCGTAGCAGCCGCTACGGCTGCTACGGTGGTAGTTACGCCACTGGATGCAACGTCATCCAAGGAGGCCGGACTGGACGAAGAAACACAGACTTCTGGGTAAGTATGTTTCTTTTCTTTTTCCTGAGTTGCGATTTTTGCAGCGTAATCGCTGCGAATACGTCGCAAAAGTCGCAACACTTGGCTTTCTGTTGCGGGATTTGCATCCCCATTAAATTCAACAGGGAAAAGCCGCAACGGAAAATCAACTAAAACGCAGCATAAATTGACGCGCTGTCGATATAAATTCCGCATCGCAAGTCAATTTGTTTTACGTTTACGCTGCGTTTTTTCCCCGGAGCGTGGGCATGAGATTTTCTAGATCTCATCTACTTTGCTGCTACTGTAAATGCTGCGGAATTTCCACACACAATTCCGTCGCGGAAATTCTGCAGCGTTTACGCTACGTGGGAACCCGGCCATAGGCCTGATGTACACCAGCGTATATGCCCTGAGTTGTGCAGAACCGTAATATGGCATCCCTACAATAGGGATCCCACTGCAGCTCTGTATACCGCTGAGATTTTTCTGCTATACGGTATTTGGTATAAATCCGACAGAAAATATTGCGGCATGTTCTACTGAACGCCATAATACGGAGGTAATAGGGAATATCTCTGTATAACATCACCGTACGGAGCACTATACGCCAAATAAATTATATAAAATAAATAATAATCATATTACCCATCATGCTTTGTACAGGGGTACCACATTTATGGATACAGTCATTTTAATGCTATTTGGCCCATGATGTCCACTCTACCCGGTGACGATCGCTGGCAGCGCTCATTTAAAAGGGAAACACACGCCATACATATTTTCCATCTTATGTTTATTTGAATGTTCAGACCTGCGCAGGCAAAGTTTGTTCTCAATAAATAATCTTATTCCTTTGTATATCTGCAGATCTAACATGGGCTACTTATTCTGTCAGGGTAAAAAAAAAAGAAACAGAAATATAAATCAATAAAACAGTGCCACCTAGTGGCCAAATGTAGTAATAATAGTAATAATAATTAGTATTATTTTCTTTTACTAATAGTAATATACTTTATATTGTAATACACAACTAGTACTATCAGGGGGAATAAAACGTACACACATAAATAAAATCCTGTTGAGTGAAAAAAAAAGAAAAATAAATATATATAAACATAAATATAAATATATATATATATAAATAATAAGATGATAATAAATATTCAAATGCTGTATCAATGTAGGGCTAAATTGGCTAAATCTACAATTTAAAAAAAAACACAAACAAAAATCAATATAAAAAATACACAATTCTTCAACAAAAATTTCCAAAAATAAAAAAATCTATAATTTTTTTTATGTCAAAAATAAATAAAGTCATCTGAGGACCACCGTCCTGACATATAATTTTGTCCTTAGTATGAATATAAACTAACTTGATGATGCCAATTCCTGGACTGTCATAATAAATAACCCTCATTGTCCAAAATAATGGGGGTTGGTAGCTTGATATGATCTCAGGTATGGAAAAAGTCCATCTTATGGGGGTTAATGAACCCGACCAACATCAATTTATACTGGATGACCTCAGAGATACTTAGTGCTAATGTATTTCTGTGACACCCTACACGCTAAGCCATTGTATTATATAATATACTGAATCTATCATTTACGGCCAAATACTTCACAAGACGCTTCAACCGCAAACTAAAAAATATATAAAAATTTGGCTCGTGATTTATCGTTTTTTGGGGGGGTTTTTTCTGTCCTTTCTTGTCCTGGACTTACAGTGTGTTTGGGAATCGGGATTTGTCCAAGTCTAGAATTAAAAGGTAAAAGAAGTTAGAACCGTAGAAAGTAACGAGTCTCATCTCTGTCCAATATTTTTGTAAAAGGTTTCAAAGAGTATTTGCCCCAGAAAAAAACCAAAAACATTTTACTGCATGGCTAAGCAGAATTGCTGTTTAGATCCTTAGGAATGATGGGTGACAACTCCGTACCCACAACTCTGGGTGACAACTGATGTGGTCAACGTTACATAATTCATATGGATTGTCACCCAGCTTTTCCAGACACCTGTAGGCGAAAACTGCCTTATTATTCAATACAACGCTCCTTGCCTCCATGTTGTTTTATAACTATTGGAAAAGCTGGGTAGCAACATCTATGGGAACGTTAATGGTAGTCATATTGATTATCACCCAGCTTTCCCAGAAACAGATCTAAAAAGGGATTTTTTTTTTGCGTGACATGGACAGGGGCTCCTGTGGGCACAAATATAGCTGGTGAGGACGCTGGCATAGATCCTAGTGCCGTCTGTGTGGGTGTTCGGGAGAATCGTTTGTGTTGAGAATATCTGGAAGTTGCAACAATTAAAAAAACAAAGGGTATTTGCAAATAGACGCTGCTTTGTGTGTCGCGGTTCTGTCTCATCCACTCTTATTCTTTTGTCTTGGGAACTTTGTGTAACCACACGGAAGATTTGGAGTAAAGCAAAGCATTAAAATGGACTATCTTGGAAAATTTAAAGGCATCCTCCATTTTTGTATCCATGAGAGCATTGAGTGACCACCGCTAGCACTCTGTGGTCTTTGGTGGTGGTCACAGACTGTATCCTTGATAAAAGCTGTGGTGGCAGTAAGGCAGCCTGCCAAGGAAGCAGCAAAGATGACCGTGGCGGGATTTCCAAGTCAAAACCAGTGCTCAGGAGGTGGCAGGTGAGGGGGTGACACTGAGAAATGTCTCCCCTGCCTCTTAAAGGGAAATCTTTGGATTGGTATTAGGCAACTGCACAACTTCCATTATATAATGTTATCATTGGAATCGGTGTCTTTTACAAGTCCTCTAAATAACCCTACAACGTCACTTATAATTAGTGACCTCAATGATGCATATGTTAATAAGACCCTATTCTCATTTGAATAATTGAATGTCCAAAGTGGATGCCCCTGTACTCTTAAAGGGGCAGAGTAGGTTTAATAACCACTTCCTATACTTCAGGACAACCCTCCAGTAATGGATTGTGTTGTTTCTTGATATTAAAGGGGTTCCCATAACAGTTCTCCCCCTATTAGCTGAAAATGGCCTACAAGGCCATTGGAGAAAACATCCTCAAAAACTTTGCAAACTCTTTAACAGGATTTTAAGCTGAGAAGCATCCACAATCTACACTATCTGGCCAAAAGTATGTGGACACCTGACCATCAGACCTATATGAGCTAGTTGAACGTCCTATTTCAAAACTATGGATGCAAATATGGAGCTGGGCTCCGTTTGAAGCTATAACAGCCTTTCCACAAGATTTTGGAGTGTCTGTGGGAATTTGTGCCCAAAAAAAACATTTGTGAGGTCAGGTGCTGATGTTGGACGGGAACATCCGGCTCGCAATTGCCGTTCCAATTTATCCCAAAGGTGTTTGATGGGGTTAAAATAAGGACTCTGCACAGCCACTCAAGTTCCTCCACCCCAAACGCCTCACCCGATGTTTTTATGGAGCTTGCTTTGTGCACTGGGGTGCATTCATGCTGGAACAGGAAAAGGCCAAACCTCAAACTGTTCCAACAAAGATGGACGCTACAATTGTGTAAAATGTCTTTGTATGCTGCAGCATTCACATTACCCTTCACTGGAAATAAGGGGCCAAACCCTGAAAAAGAGTCCCAAACCAGTACCCCTCCTCCCCCATATGTTACAGTAGGCACTATGTATTCCGGTAGGTAGCGTTCTCCTGGCATCCGCCAAACCCAGATTCCTCCATTAGTCTGCCAGATAGTGAGACGCGGTTCTTCACTCCAGAGAAAACACTGCTCCACAGTCCAGTGACGACGTGCTTTACACCACTCCAGCAGCCTCTTGGCATTGTGTATGGTGATCATAGGCTTGTGTGTAGTGACCATAGAAACCTATTTCATGAAGCTCAGGACGCACAGTTCTGGTGCTGATGTCATTTCCTGAGGTAGTGTAAATCTCTGTAGGGATTGATACAATGGAGGATAGGGGATAGTTGTGACGTGATCACATATAAGATCCATCAATTGATGACTTGACTAATATCCCCCTCCTTCTATGTAAAAATTGTAAGAAAATCTGACTGGTATTCCCGTGTCTCGATTCTCTCGTGTTATTCACACGTCCTGTATGGCTGCAGTAAAGCGAGGATCGCGTTGGGCCTTTACAAATAAACACAACCCAGTATTCCTACGTCTGCAAACTGGAACCACATGAAACAGCCAGAGAAAAAATAAATACTACGTTAGGACTCTTCGAATGTGACTGGTGTAAATTACCCAAATTACCTGGCCCACAAATGTCATTTCTCAACATTGTTTGAAATGATGTTAGCAACAGTTCTAGCGCAAAACCACCCATACATTTCTTGCCGTTTAAATGCCACTGCGTTATTAACCCCTTCTGGGAGGACTCAGCGTATATAAGAAACGGTCTCAGCCATATACCTTTCTAATGTACCGATTACAGAGGGCAAATATTACAGGTCATACAATTCAAAAATCATCAGTAATTATATATTCTCATCAAAACCCAAAATTTTATTTCGCCGTTTTCGACAAAGTTAGGTGACAACCAATAGCCGCCATTATAGTTCCCGCAGGGTTAGTCTCCCAGCTTTTCATTTAGAGGGAAATGGTCCTCAAAGTGGTTCTCCATCTAGATTTATTTGTCAAAAAATCGTATTGATAAAATAGAGAAACCTAATTATTACCAAGTCTTCTTGTCCCTTCTCTGCCCTTAGGTCATGGCCAATTTAAGGCCCATTTACACGTGCCAATGATCGGATAAATGAGTGTTTGTATGACCGCTCGATCCCGATCATTGCCCTGTGTAAACAGAGCAGCGATCAGCCGACGAAAAAGCTAACGCTCGTTTATCAGCTGATTTAATCTTCTGTGCTGTCCTAAAATTCACAATGTCGGCAGCACATCTCACCGTGTAAACAGGGGATGTGCTGCCGACATCATGTAAACTGTATATGAACCCAACGATTGTATTAACGATCGTTCGTCCCCATAGAGTGTACATTGGCCCGTGTAAAAAGGCCTTTAAACGAGCTGCCCATGTAAACCAGCCTTTAGTCTTAAACTGGATACTTGAGTTGTATCAGAAAGACTGGTTGCTACGATCCTACTGCCTGACAAACCCATATAAAAGCATGTAGCTGTATCCTTACCAACCAATCTGTCAGGCATGTCAACCATCTTAGGCCCCATGCACATGACCGTAGGTTTCATCCGTAATTACGGAATCCGTAATTATGGATGAAATTACAGACCCATTAATTCCTATTGGCCACGGACACCTTTCCGTATATTTACAGATGTGTGTCCGGGCTGTAGAAATGATCTACAAAATATAGAACATGTCCTATTCTTGTCCGCAATTGTGGGTGGCTACAGATGTGTATTCGTAGCCATCGGATCCGTATTTGTAGACAGTAAAAACCCTTATGGTCGTGTACATGAGGCCTTATCCTGGATTGCCACTGTGTTGACAGCAAAAGAAGGTAAAACACATAGCCAGCAATCATGCCAGGCCATTCCTCATATCAGGCAGTGTTAGTAATCAGATTTTCCTAATCGAAAACCACTTTAATATGAGTGTCCACCTTCAAACAACATTTTGGGCTAATAAATCTCATAATATATCTTTATAGCGGTGGGGCTCCATTTTTATAATACAAAGCTGCTTAGATATATAGTGGAATAATACAATTCTCTCTACCAATAGTCACCACTAGGGGGAGCTAAGGAGCTAACTACATACTGTTTATACATTGAACTAGATAATAAGACAGTATGCAGTAAGCTCCTAAACTCCCTCTAGTGGTGGCTGCAGGTAGCTAGAATTTTATAATGCAACTCTATTTCTATGTAGAGGATTTGGAGCTCTGTATCAGAAAAACAAATTCCAGCGTAACATGGTATACAATCCTCAATGAATTTTATAGCCAGTCTCCCTGCACACTAGATTGCATACAGCTCAAAGCAAATGGGGATAAGATAGACGTTAGGTTTAGTGTCCCTATTAATAGAATCAGAGACTGATATCATGTCATTTGCCAATAAAATCACCAACCCAGTCTCCAAAGTCCAATGAAACAACAGATTCAATCTCCTATAACTTTTCATACATTGATTCGTGCTCCCAGTTTAATCACTAGGTCGGTCATCCTCAACCAGTATAATGCACTGATTCAATCTACTTTGCCCAGTATATTGCACAGATTAAATCAGGTGTATCCAGAAAAACACATCGGTTCACCCCGGGAAGTATAATTCACCAGTTTAATCTCCTGTATCCATTAACATGCACTGATGCAATTTATTTTGCTCAGTATTGCCAACCAATTTAATTTACCTCACTGAGTGTTTACCTGTAATGGCACGATATGGCAAACACTGTATACAGCGTTTAACGAGACACCACAAGTATACGTTCACACAATTTACTGTCTACTTACAAGAGGAGATGTAAATAGTAAAAGTAGTTCAGAGGTTAAATGGGTTGTCCAGGATTAGAAAAAAGGGTTCTGCTTTTTTACCAAAAAAAACAGTGCCACTCTTGTACATGTGGTTGTATTTGGTATTGCAGCTCAGCCCCATTCAAGTGAATGCTGCATGGACGCAAGTGGCACTGTTTTTTCTTATCCTTGACTACCCCTTTAGGACATAGGACAGCAATGAATAAGAGAGAAGGGGACAAACTGAATTGTCCTTAAAGAGGCTCTGTCACCAGATTATCAAATCCCTATCTCCTATTGCATGTGATCGGCGCTGCAATGTAGATAACAGTAACGTTTTTTTTTGTTTTTTTTAAATGATCATTTTTGGCTAAGTTATGAGCAATTTTATATTTATGCAAATGAGCCTTTCTAATGGACAGCTGGGCGTGTTTTCTCTTATTTCCAACTGGGCGTGTCTTGTGTTTTAAGCAACTGGGCGTGTTTACTTCTTTCACTGCACAATCACACTGTGCTGTGGATCATGCTGGGCTGGAACAATGAGAAGTGCAGGACACTGATTGGTCACTGATTGGTCAGCCTCATACACTCCTCTGTACAACACCCAGTTGGTAAAAAGTAAAAACACGCCCAGTTGCCCATTGAGAAACTCATTAGCATAAATCTAAACTAGCTCATAACTTGCTCAAAAATGATCGTTTTTCAAAATAAAAACCACTTCTGTTATCTACATTACAGCGCTGATCAGATTATGTAGGAGATAGGGCACTTATAATCTGGTGACAGAGACTCTTTAAGCTCAGATGACGTGTCAGGATAAAAAAAAGGAAGGCCAAATACAAAATGTTGGATTTTTGGATTCTTTAAAGCAGTGGTCTCTAACCTGTAGCTCTCCATGAGTTGCAAAACTATAACTCCCAGTCACTGGCTGATGGTGGAATGGTTTGATGGCCAGCTATGAACACTCAAAAAGTGGGGGAGCAGTTGATGGTGGGATGGTTTGATGGTGAGATCTTTTGATTGGCCAGCCAAGGTCACTCAAAAAATGGGGGGTTGATGGTGGGATGGTTTGACAGCAAGCCAAGGGCACTTTTAAGAAGTGGGGGGATGGTGGGATGGTTTCATGGCCAGTCAAGGGTACTCGAGAAGTGTGGGAAGTTTGATAGTGGCATGGTTTGATAGCCAGCCAAGGGCACTCAAGAAGGGGGATTGGGGATGGTTAAATGGCCCGCCAAGGGCACTCAAGAAGTAGGGTTGGGGAGGCTGAGATGGTTTTGATGGCCAGCCATGGGCACTGAAAAAGGGGGGGTGGTTTGATAACCAGCCAAGGGCACTCAAAACGTAGGGTTGGGGAGTGTGGGACGGTTTTGATGGCCAGCCAAGGGCACTTAAGAAGAGGGATGGTGGGATCATTTGATGGCCCGCCCAGGGCACTCAAGAAGTAGAGTTGGGGAGGGTGGGATGGTTTTGATTGCCAGCCAAGGTCACTCAAGAAGGGGGATTGGGGATGGTGGGATGGTTTAATGGCTCCCCAAGGGCACTCAAGAAGTGGAATTGGGGATGAGTTGATGGCCTGCCAAGGGCATTTAAGAAGTAGGATTGGGGATGGTGGGATGGTATATTGGCCCACCAAGGGAACTCTAGAATCGGAATTTGGGATGGTGGGATGGTTTAATAGCCCCCCAAGGGCACTCAAGAAGAGGGATTGGGGATGGTTTGATGGCCTGCCAAGGGCACTCAAGAAATAGGATTGGGGGATGGTTTTGATGGCCTGCCAAGGGCACTTAAGAAGGGGGATGGTGGGATGGTTTGGTGGCCTGCCAAGGGAACTCTAGAAGGAGGATTGGGGATGGTGTGATAGTTTGATAGTCAGCCATGAGTATTTGGGAAGGTGGGGGGGGGGTGTTTGAAAGCAACAGAGTGCACATACTAGGTAGAGGAACCTACTTTGATCTTGCCATGGTGTCCTCCGTCCTTTTGTAGCTTCATCATTGCTCCATTCACAAAAACAGAATTTCATCATTGATAATAATCTAAATGGGTAATGCCTACACTTAATAGAGGAAATATGCTGGCAGCAATGAGTTAACACACACACATTAACACACACACACACACACACACACACACACACACACAGACACACACACACACACACACACACACAGACACACACACACACACACACACACACACACACACACACACACATATTTTTTCCCGTTAGTTACCCAGGAAGGGGCAGAGCAGAACCTTCTTTGTAATCATGTCTATATTACCCTGTCATATGCATTAACTCAGACAGCCCTTATGTGCAATACATAAAATTGCCATCATTTTACTCTCTTTTGTCTTCTTACATTCCCATGAAGATGTGAGACATCACTGTCTATCTCCAGCTTTTCTTCCCCCTCCTTGATCTGCTTCCTTTAAACTTTTCTGCATGTAAGTGAGGAGTGTTTATATTCAAATAGCGGCTGGCAAATCTTCATTTTCTGCCGTTCCGACTCCCTCTAAACCATTTGCAGAGATTCGACAGAATCACTTTTCTTCCACTTTCCCTGCTGTTCTGTAGGTGATCCGCGTATGTGATGTGTATGAGATATTAAACTAACAGAGGTAGATTACGTACACATCTGCACCGCAAATTACACCCTACCCATTACTGGAGACAAAAGACGGCAATTACAGATACTTATAATGTGATGCGGAATATACAGTATTTAGCTGTGATTGTATCCGAGCGCCGGTGTGTGCACACAATACAGCACAAATATAAACCCACAGATCATATGAAATGAAGATAGCAAGGTACGCCCGGACCTAATCCACTCTGCTATGTCACTAAAATGTCACCAGACCGAGGACTGGTTAAAGTGTGGATGTGTTAAGCCATGTTCTGGAAAAAATACAGATGAGATGTACAGATGTAGCAGAGTTTTTTCTCCAACGAGATAAAACCAAGAAAACAATTCAGTAGGTCTGTTTGCGATCAACCACAAATAACATATTGGGATTTCATGATGTTTCTACATGACAAACTCAGCTCTGCTGCATTGGTATCAAGGATCTATAGCCCACAAGATCAAGGCCCCCCACTCTCTGCATATACAAGCGTGTCGTCTTTAAGGGTTCTAATAAGTTTTGCTCACTGCGATCCAGTGACGTCTTCAGGTTCCGGATGCCACAGCCGCTTGTTGTACCAGTGCCAGCCGAGAACAGCCAATCAGAGAACAGTGTGCTATATTTGTTTGGCCACAGTTGAAACTGGAAACCAGTTGATCCACTAAAATGTTCTGCCTTGGTTCTGCCAACGTTACCTGATACAAAGTCACTTTTTTATGGGGTATCATGGTACCAGGAACTATACAAGGGCATTAGTGATTGTGGCCACAGCTTCTCCTTACAACTCTGTATCGGCGACTCACAGTGTGAGCAGTGACCGGAATGAAGGGGAAGCAGCTCTTGTCTGAGCGCTGCAGCCCCTTCAAAACAGCTGATCGCCGGGGGTCCCGGCAGTCGGACCCCGACCGATCAGATATTGATGGACAATTTTTATGGACTGGACGACCCCTTTAACTTTTGACTGCTTCTTGGCCTGAATCCGTGCCGACGACACTTACCTTGAGATGCTACTAAGAAATAGTGTCCATGGCATTACCTCAGCCTGTCCCTTGGTCGGTCCTTCTAACCCTTAAGTCATCACCCTTGGACGCAACCTCAAAAGCCACAACCGGTGAAAGCCCATGTCCTTAAAGGCGTCCCTACAGAGAAACAGCGACTATTTCCCTCCACTACCGGTCTAGCAGCGTCAATCTCAGGTAATGAGTAGGATTCACAGTTCCATGGCAATCTCTATGGGGGTATAAAAATCAGTGTTGTATTTTTTGTAGATCTTTATGGATATGAAGGCCGGACAGTAAAGAGTATGGATGCTTGGATGTTGGTGAAGAGAACACTCTCGACGGGAAGATAAAACAGATCCCTGAAGTCAAGGCTGTTCTCCTGCTTAAAACACTAATAACCGGATAAAAGCTTTATCTATATTGGAGGTGCTACAAGTAGACCAAAAATGTATTGGAACAAAAAGATATGCTTGGAGGAGTTGAAGGGAAGAGGATGACCAACTGATGGATGGCGGCAATCACAGGAATCATGGCAGCATTATGGAGAAGCCTGAAGACCTTGACATTCAGTTGACTTCAATGTGTCAGCAATATTTAAAAAAATTGAAAGGCTAATTATGTCTATTATTGTGGGAGGGAACTGGAATTTAAAGGGGTTGTCTGGTTTAGAAAATCCATTTCCATACACCCTATTAGGGAATTCTGAGTTAATAGAGGGGGGACCTCTGTTCAGGATGCTCATCTCTTGGCCAGTGTGGAGAGCAGTTATAAAGCCCTATTGTTCTGGAGGACTTGTCCTATACTGTATTACACAAACAACCCATGTGAATGGGCTTTGTGTAATACTTAGCTTCCCCTGTGGTGGCGCTGCAGGGAAAGCAAACACTTACTGCCAGTTTTCCTTACAGATTACAGCCGATCGCTGGGGGTCCCAGCAGGTGGACACTTTGCAGTAAATGTATTGTCGAGCGACACTTCTAACAAGTAGAGATTGTCTAAACCCCTTTAAACGCCACCATCTCTTCCCAACACTAATGTTCTCGACTATCCTTCCTTCTCAGTTTCCCCATACTTTTATTAAAGGAGTTATCTCAATAAAAAGGGATGATGTGACCAGATCACCAGAGCAAAAGCTGCTCGTTGTTAGTGGCTCTTTTCTTCCCAGAACGTGGAACCCTCTCTATAATGTCCACATACCCTAATAGGGCACATGGACGGGGGTCGATTTAGTGAGAACACCGCTTTAATGTATATTGAGTTAATCTTTATTATGCCGGTCTTGTTATCATGTAAGGCCAAACCTAGTGTATAATAATAATTGAAGGCTTTTCTAGGACTAATATTGACAGCCTCTGCTTAGGGTAGTCAATCAATTTTTAAATTGGAGTGGGTGTGACGGGCAATCCCTGCCAATCAGCTGAATAAAGGAGCCTTTACCCTACAGCAAGTGCCTTCTCTTTAATGTTTACCCAGACATAGCGCCGTACATATGGTTGTGGCTGTGCCTGGTACTGCGCTTTAAGTAAATGCAACAGAACTGCAGCACCAGGCCAGCCACAATCGTATGTACGATGATATGCCTGGGTTTGTAGTGAAGCAAGTTGGTGGCACTGACGGGAGTCGGACCCCCACCGATCAAATATTGATGACCTATGCTAAGAATAGAGACATGTAAAAAACAACTAAAAGATGTTTTGTGGAGGAAACACACATGCAACTCTGGAAACCAACAAAATTCTGAATTTAGCTTTGGATGTGAATGGAGAATAAAAAATCCTGTAACTGAAAATCAGTACAAGAGAAACGACTGCTATTTATCTATGGTATTAGACGCAGAGGTATCAGTTTCTAATTGATTCTATAGCACTGACGCCAACTCTCGCCAAGTATAATGTGACAGTTACTCAAGATTATTGCTGAGAAAATAGTCAAAATTGCTGAGGAAAGCGGTAAAGTGGGTGCAAAAAGGCATCTCGGCCCGTCTGGCAACGATATGCTGGCCGTGGACACTGTAAGATCCTGGTTCATTTGTCTTTCTGCTTCTCGCTGAGAACTTTTGCCACAAAGTCAGATTTATGGTTATTCTTTATCCTTCCTGGATATCTGTACAGACACTGGTAAATTCATCAGAAGATCACAGGTCATAGCGGCCATTCTTACTCCTCTCCTGCTGCACAATGTATGGACGGGGGTCATGGTCGACGTTCAAGTATTTTAAAAGCATTCACAAATTCATAACCGTACAGTCAATATTTTTCTACAATTTATATGATTTATGTGACGGTTCGGAGATTTACAGCACGGGAAGAAAAGGCTGCTACAAATGAATGCAAGGACTGAAGCCGGCTCGCTGCATTCCACATCTGATAAAAATAAACATTGAACTTCACCAAAGACCAGTGGAAGAAATGCGTAAGCAAATGAAAGGGACCAACGCTTTATTCTAATGCTTGGAATAAATATTTTACATAGTACTTAAGGGTGGCGTGACCAGCGCTTCCTAAGTCCCAGTGCTAAGGGGCCCACCTCGACTTTACAGAGCCGTGTATACTGGTGTAAGACTGTTATTTAGGACTGTGCAAGTAAACCTTGCCCCAAACATAAAGTGAGCTGGCAAAAAAATACATGCACCCAAGTTATAATTGCTAAATCACACCTATTCTCACTACTTGAACTTGAATGTCCACCCTTAAAAGACAATTTTGTTTTTCTATCTAAATAGGTCCAAGATTCAGTAATTTCATGATATATCTATAGTGGTTGCTAGATGGAGCCATCTTTTTTTCTGACACAAAGCTCCAAATCAACAGAGTTAAATAATATAATTCTTGCTCCCTGCAGGCACCACTAGGGGGAGCTCAGGACATTACTGCATGCAGTTTATACATTGGACTCAATAATAAAACAGTATGCACTAAGCATCTAAGCACCCCCTAGTGGTAACTAAAGGCAGCCAACATTTTACTCTATAACTATGTCTATGCAGTTGATATATCCACACGATTGATAATATTAATATGGCTTACAAGGATAATTGAAGAGTATATGGCATCTGAAAGAATATGGCACAATGGACCCAAGAGTGTACATACCATAGTGGCACACCATGTGGCTGCTATGTGGTCATTGGCAAAAGGGGGCTCCACCCTAATTGGTCCAATCCCCTTTGCTACCGGGTGGAATGAATCTTTGCAGAACTCCCTTTTTAAAGGGGCTGTAGAAATAGGGATGGGCGTGGAGCGGGAAACCAGTGCCCCACTATTCTAGGTGGCAAAATCCGGAACCATAACGGATTTTGATCTTTGCTATGATGCCCACTATCTTCTATGTACACCACTCTCTTGTCTACTTGCCCCATCCAGGGGTGGATTGACCAATTTAGCACAGCTCAAGCGTCCATACCCAGAGGTGGCACGTAACCCCTCGGTCAGATAAAACACTACTAAAAAAATAAATGCCTCTCGAACCTGATGATTTAATCCGACCCAAGTGTATCCTCCTAGCTGAGGTCAAGGGGCCCATGACTGTTATTACCTGGGGGCTCCCTGTTTACCTAGCTGTAATATTACAGACAGCGGTACCGGGGCATCAAAATGATCGCTGTTCACAATGGGTAACTCAATGTAAAATAATAGGACCTGAGTGTTCATGAAGCACCACCCTAGGTGGGTGTAGTTATAGGGGGTGCCGTTACACCCAAAGGTTCCTCTGCAAGACACCAGTATTATAATTGGCACATTGTAGTTGGGGGCCCTGTTACAGATTTAGGATTGGGCCCAAGAGCTTCCAGATACGGCTCTGACCCTAGGGTCACTACTGGGTGTACAGACCATCTCTGGACCCCGGCAGCTGTTAGCAGTCCCCCAGCTGATCCGGTATCTCGTTCTTTATAAGAAGCTGTTCCCAGACAAATCCCCCACCTGAACCCCGGTGTATATTCTTGTTTTCTGTGGCCACCTGTGCACTCTTCCCATGCAACTTATTGATGTAAAATTACAACAGCGCCGGTATAAATAAGTTATGCCGCAGTTGTAAAATGGGAGACATTTTGTTGTAGCAATTATGTTCAGCAAGATGACAAACGAAATTTCCAGCATCGTGCCGGCTGTAACCTGGGGAATTTAAACCTCATAATTTCCATTCATTTCAGATAATTTGCAGTAATTTCTCCATGTAATAACTTTGTAATGAAAAACACAGTGGTATTGAAGTGATTTCACTCAGTTTTGTTACTAGGTAAGCCACGGCCCAAAATAAATAATAAAAATAATATTTCCTATTTTGAGTGTGAATGTTGGATAATTCTCTCAGCAAAATCATAAACTAATACCAAGGGGTAAATCTCTTGTCCACAAAATGAAAAATAAATTGAGTTAAAGCAAGGAAAAAAACGAAGCGCTACAGACAATGGATTTTTTATTGTAGGTTTTTATTACATTTTGTCATCTCTCTGCTCTCAAGTACTTCCACCTTTCACTGGGAAAAAGATAATGGTTTGTCCTCGGCACAGACTGGGAGTCCGATCGTTCTCATTATCATACGCTTAACAACTTGCGTGCCAGGATAGAGACGTGGAGGGCTCATTCACATATCAGCAGTACAATGCCATGTGCGGGTTGTCGTAGAAGAGAATCTGAATCATTATATATAATATCACTCATGGACGATGTACACTATACCAGGGCTTCTCAAACTTGCGGGACTTCACCAGCCCACCTGGGCTTAACTAGTGGTCAAAATCCTTTCCAAAAGAGAGTCATGTAAATGTGGCACGTAGGGCTGGTTTTAGGGGGTGCCAAACTAGGCAAGTGCCCAGGGCCACCATTTTCTAGGGGACCTTAAAGGCCTGTAGCCCTATGAGCATCCTTGGGGAGGAGCATGTAAACTTTCACAGCTCTGGACCACGAGGAACTTTACTATTAACCCATTCACTGCTCTAGAACACCATGGACTTTACTATTAACCCATTCACTGTTCTAGAGCACCAGGGACTTTATTATTGACCCATTTACTGCTCTGGACCGCTAGGGGCTTTACTATTAACCCATTCACTGCTCTGGACCACCAGGGACTTTACTATTAACCCATTCACTGCTCTAGAGCACCAGGGAGTTTACTATAAACCCATTTACTGCTCTGGACTGCCAGGGACTTTACTATAAACCCATTCACAGCTCTGAACAATCAGGGGCTTTACTATTAACCCATTCACTGCTCTAGAGCACCAGGGACTTTACTATTAACCCATTCACTGCTCTAGAGCACCAGGGACTTTACTATTAACCCATTCACTGCTCTAGAACACCAGGGACTTTACTATTAACCCATTCACTGCTCTAGAGCACCAGGGACTTTACTATTAACCCATTCACTGCTCTAGAACACCAGGGACTTTACTATAAACCCATTCACTGCTCTAGAGTACCAGAGATTTTACTATTAACCCATGCACTGCTCTCGAACACCAGGGACCTTACTATCAACCCATTTAATTCTCTAGAGCACCAGGGCCTGTATGGTTTACATCTTCACGATTTATGCATTGTATGGAAATATTATTTGGGCACTGAATTACAATATTGCATTGCAGTATTCAGGTATATGAGGACAAGTCTAAGTGGTTTTATGCTCTCTATTGTCCTGGGAGGCGAGAGTTTGGATACGGGGATTTTTACAGGGTCCAGGTTTTTTTAATGAAATTAACCTCAGGAGCATGGATGGTGTCCTTAGGTCGCACAGTTCTCCCAAATCAGTGCCAACCACAGAGCGAGCCATGGTGGCCCCAGTAACAGCCATTGGATGCAAAGTTTTCACTACACTCACCTTGTACTGCTCCTGCCTCGTATGCCACAAGAAGGAAGTTACAGCTGCACTCCTACTAACTCCCTGTCACCATGTCGATCAGTACAGAAAAATATTTTCCAGATGAAGCCATGATAACAGGAACCAGTGATGTCATCGGCTACTGTACTCTGTGTAGGAACCCAAACAGTGGCCAATAACCAGTGCATATCACACTTATGCTCAGACCAGAACAGGTTCCTTCAGATTATTACATCTTAAAGAAGTCTCATCCGTGCAACTTTGGCCACCAGCCCTCTTCCTCTAGGTCCGGAGAATAGTGCTTCTTCATGCCGGTAGTCTTTTCGTTCACTCAATAGCACCAAAAATAGTAACTGTTGTAAAAGTGGGTTGTGTAGGACCCCATCATATGATCATTAGCAAATATGGTGTCCTGTTTTTTTTTGCCCTGCTTCTTATTGGCATTTGAGGTGCCATTTGGTAGGCTCTATACAGTAGTCCACAGAGCATTTGTAGAATATCTAAAGGAGTCTTTCCTACCCCTTGAAGCTTTTCTACCCCTTAAATTTCTGGTCTTCTTCTACAGCTTGAAATACCAGTTGTCCCATAGAAGGTTCTAGAATTTATGCGTGACTTCGGAATTATTACAACTAAAGTCATGGAGATATTACAGTGTGTAGATCAAGACATTCGAGTTTTAGCTGGACATTTTGCCTCTAGGTACTTCTTCAAGTCTTCTTTACTAGGGGTTCTATGTTTATGAGATCGGGTGGAGAAGTATTATATTAGGCACATGGCAGGGAAGCAGGAGATGTGTCAACTCTGCTTACTCACATAGGACTGCTGTAAGTGGCAAGAATGGACCCTCAACCACAAGTGCCTCTTGGACAACCAAAATGTAGCCTGTGCCTTATGCAGATGTCTAGCCCAGGGGGTGTAGCTATAGAGGGGTGTAGAGGTAGCAGTCGCAGATGGGTCGTAATTCCAGAGGGGTCTCAAAGGCTCCTCTGACACATAAGACACCAGTATTGTAAATGGCACATTGTAGGTGGGTGGCCTGGTATAGATTTTGCATTGGGGCCCAGGAGCTTCAAGTTACACCTCTGGTCAAACTATTCATGTTAGGGGGTTATTAGGGCATCGTGTGGACATTTCTAATTTAAAGGGGTCTGCCTTGGCAATAGATGTTTTTTAGTTCATCCAGAAGATTAACCAAATTCCAGAATGGTTCCACTGAACCAATTATCTCAAGATATCTAAGAATCTGGTCCAAGTTGGCTTTACTGTCAATCAAATTTAGTGCCGTAATCAAAGTTAATGGGGTTGTCCAGAATTATAACTGCTTTCTTCTAAAAACAGCACTACACCTGTCCACAGGTTGCGAGTGGTATTGCAGTTCAGCCCCATTCACTCCAATAGAGCTGAGCTGCAATACCAGACACAACCCATGGAGAGGTGTGGCGCTGTTTTTTGGAAGAAAGCAGAATGTTTTTCTAATCCTGGACAATTTTTTTATATGACTGGAGCCTGGTCCTGTTTAATACAGTCACTATACATACAGAAAACCATGTCGTGTCCTGTGGCTCCACATTATGTACATTCAATACATACCATCGCCGGTTATGACTGTTGGTCAAAAGTCACCGAATGACACACATTTATTGCCAATTATCTCAGTAATCTTTAACCTTTCACAACAGAAAACAAATAAAGGCTGGGTATTAAGACACTCAAGTTTTATTTCTCCCATTTCCGTGTGCCCGAGTCTTAAGAAATCACCATCTGGTCATTGAATGAGAAGATAAGCGATCATTTACGATGGACAATCAGTTGCTATGTTTCCCTGGAAACCAATAACATCATATGACTGGACTCTTGACTATGCACTCGACATGCTCTGGAATTGCAACAATGTAACCCGGCGGCTATATTACAAGGCAATGGCCTAAAACCTGCAGATGATGGAGGTGAAGGTCCACGGGAAAAACAGTGAATGGGCAAACCCTTTATAGGGTAACTAAACTTTTAAAAAACTTTTTATATGCCATAGTGACATGTCAGAAGTTTTGATTGGTGGAGGTCCGAGCACTGAGACCTCGACCGATCGCTAAAACGAAGCGGCGGAGGCGATGGGGTGAGCACTGTGCCACTTCGTTTTTGATCAGCTTTCATTGGAAAGCCAAGCGAGCGTAGTACAAACTTTCTAATGAGCCCGTACACTGCTCCAAGGAAAGCCAATCAGAAACTAAGCGGCACAGCGCTCACCCGAGATGCTTCCTGCCGCTTCGTTTTAGCGTCTTCCCAGCACTGAGACCCGCACCAATCAAAATTTCTGACTTGTCAATATGACGTGTCAAAAGTTTTTAAAAAGTTTAGTTACCCGTTAAGTTTTATCTTCCTGCCGCATCAGGGGAACTGTAGTATTAAATGGCGGCCATACAGAGTGGTTATCTGTTCTGACTCATAGAAGGGGGTCCCTGATAGTCCATGTGGACAGGGGTTGTCTTCATGAGACAACCTCTTTAATTATTGTATAATAAAAGCTTATGCAACTTCCTGATCTTGAGTTTTCAAGATCTCTGCATATTGTTAGCGAATGGAATATGGAATAAAACCTGTCCTCATTTTGGACACATTGGAGCTCTAATACACTGTAGCAAGCCGTGCGCCTGTTAGCAGTTCATTATCAGGATCTTCCAGCCATTGAATATAAACAATGAATGTTTCCACTCACTGACAACTAGAAAATATTCTGCTGCACTGTCAGCTTCAGGGAGGGTCCACTACAGGGATTTATGGGCTCTTTTGTGGCTGGACCTGCTCAGAGACTATGTGGTTAAGGCCTCATGCACAGTAAGGGTTTTTACTGTCCGCAAATACGGATCCGACGACTATGGATACACATTCGTAGCCATCCGCAATTGCGTTAGCACCCATAGACTTCTGTGGGCGAGTCCGTGCCGCAATTTCAGACAAGAATAGGACATGTTCTATATTTTGCAGATCATTTCTACGGCACTAAACATACTGAAATGTGTCCGTGGGCCATAGAAATGAATGGGTTCGTAATTACTATGGTCGTGTGCATGGGGCCTTAGGCTCCTAGATATAGAATCTACAAGGCCCAGTACCTGTTGTCAGGCAATGCTGGGTGTTGTAGTTCTATAATAACTGTGCATCTCCAGATTGCCTGGGGTAATGTGATTCATTGAAATATTATATTTACATTTGGGGGGTTGGTTCTGAATTCACGCTTGGTCACGGCAGTATAAGGAAATAAACCTATGTAAATGCAAATATTTCATGTCGGCATTTCCTTATGACAAGGCAGCAAGTGACCTGACACAGAGTGGCTTTTGCTCTTGCCCTCCAGTACTGACGAAAACACCATCGTGTGCTGTAACTCTGAGACGTCAACAAGAATCAATCATCAGCGAGACGAAAGACAATTATAATGACGTGCCGGACTCCGCACAGTGAGAAATGTTTGCATTATAAAGAGCCGGAGTCCAAAGCTTATAAAAGTGCAGCTTATATGATATCAGTCACATATAGATGTAAAAGTTTCTGCAGGTTGTTAGAAGAGATAAAGTAGTGATCATAGGGCCAGGGATTGCTTTGGATTTCAATCATCCCATTGAAGAATGCTAACGTCAGCCTCTCCGCTGACTGATAACAGAGAACAGTAGATCACTAGTTGGAAAGCGGATGGACTTTAAGTTTAGTGTTTAGGGACAATGCAGACCCTCCACTTTTCCCAAAGCTATTGCAATTTTGTTCTACCTTTGGATTGCAATATGGGATAGAACAGGATCAAGGAATAGGGTGGTATCAAGCGGCGCAGGCCTTGTGGGTATGCAGCCGGTGCGTTGGCACAGGGTGAATTAGCTGTCACTACTGAAATTGGCATATTACCCAGTCCCCTGAATGGTTGGGCAGTAATATGGTAGCAGGGAATGTAACATAGGCAGATTTGACATTCAGGGTCCTGGGAGAAATCCCATTGAATGCTGTAAGAATGGTCATATTGGTTGTCACCAATCTCGGCTCATAGGGATCGCAGTTGCATCTGGACCTGTTGAATGAGGGGGTGCATAAAAGCCCCTCTGCCATATAAAAAGGCATGAGTAGCAAAAATAATACGGGGGGGTTTGTGGTTACAGATTAATTATTTTTTTAAGGGCATCTAAATGGTCTCCCTCATGTGGGAACAAGAGACGTAGCATGCAATTAATTAAGAAGTGGCTTTACTTCTAGCCCCACCCAGTTGGGGGTTGCCCACAAAATTCAAGGAACGCCCCCTTTAAATGAAAATAACATAAACTCCACCTCTTAGGGGTCTAATTTGGGAGAAGAGTTTGCAAAAATCGTGACTGTTGTTAAGTACACAGACATAATGGTGTTTCAAAAGGATATTCTCACCCTATAAGGATATCCAATCACTAAAACTAAGGGGCTCGGGCCCCCAACTATTAGGTAGTAATGAGCGGGAGTTGTACCTTAGCATACTGAGGGACCCCTTTTTAATAATTTGGAGGATGAAGGGAATGCGAAAATGTAATGTAGTGTAATGTGTGCCAAATTTTTCATGCTCCATCATCTGTCAGATTCCCGTGTACACACCAGTAGCACGGGACTGTGTAGCTGATGACCTCTTTAGGAGAAGTGAACAGTCGGGGAACATAAATTTGCAAGCCAAATTATCTAGAGATCCTGAGTTACAATCCAGAAAAATGCGCTGACCAATCTTTATCGGCTACCAGGTTTTTCATAGAACTCCACGTAAGCGAATTAGGGGACGATCAATGGTTAGACCGTCCACACTTCTGTTCAGTAAGCTGTTAGGGTCTTCTCTGCTCCATCCGATTTCCTGGGCATGGCCAAGATGTCTGGTTGGCACATTCATTGTCTATTATCACTTGGCAAGGAAATCCCACAGGAGGCTGACCTGCCCTAAAGCTGCCCATACGCTTAAAGGGAAGGTGTCATGATTTATTTAGTTTTGTAATTATATTGCTTTTTATATAATGTAAACAATTTTTTTTTTTATTTATGTTGTCACTTTCAACTTTTTAATGTATTCATACTTTTACTTCTCTATGGGGGCTGCCATTTTTATTCCATCTCTGTATGTGTCGATCAACGACACATACTAAGATGCTATACGGCACATACAATACCATAGAGAATGCGAACGGGAGCCGTTCCATTCTCAGGAGCGTGCGCCGACTGTGTGTGAACTGCACATGCGCAGTTCCCACACAGATCAGCACGAAGCTTGTTCGCAGGGCGAAATCCGGCGCCATTTTCATGTGGACCGGAAGCCGCTGCCAGACAGTAAGATGACGACTTCCGGCCGCGGCTTCCGGCCATATGTTCAATGAAGCGAAGGTGCAAGGAAGAGGAGCGTAGGCGGAGCGGAGGCGGCGGCAGGAGCAGGTAATTTATGTTAGTGGTCTCCTCACTGCTCGCTGTAGAACCTCCTACCACTGTGCAGTCACTCAGAAAATGGCGGCACACAGTGTAGGCGGTTTGAAGACATTCAAACCCCTCCCCCGCCTGGCACTAGCCAGAAGAAGGGAGGGGGGATTGTGTGAGGACACTAGAGGAGAGTGTGTCCACCCTAAATTTGCAGCATACATCAATGAAGTTGGTTTATCACAGTGACCATGCTACAATTTTGGGAACTGCTCCCTCTAGTGGCCAGCACATGGAAATGTTATAAATTAGAATCTAATTTATAATGTTTTCTGACTTGTGAAAAAATTTAAAAAATTAAAACAATGTGTAATCAGTTATATACTAATTGATTAACTGAAAGAAAAAAAAATTCTAGCCATTCTAGCGACACATTCCCTTTAAAGAGGCTCTGTCACCACATTATAAGTGTCCTGTCTCCTATATAAGGAGATGGGCGCTGTAATGTAGGTGACAGTAATGCTTTTTATTTAAAAAACCGATCTTTTTTCACAAAATTAGGAGCGATTTAAGTTTATGCTAATGAGCTTTCTTAATGCCCAAGTGGGCGTACTTTTACTTTCGACCAAGTGGGCGTTGTACAGAGGAGTGCATGACGCTGACCAATCAGCATCATGCACTCCTCTCCATTCATTTACACTGCACTAGCGATATAGATATATCACTATGTGCAGCCTCATACACAAGCCCTAACATTACTAGTGTCCTGATAATGAATACACATGAAATCCAGCCTGGACGTCATGTGTATTCAGAATCCTGACACTTCTGACTCTTTTTTTGTGAGATTCCGGCAAGTGAAACCAAATCTCGTTTAGCTCCGAGATCTCGCGAGATTTCGTATCCGTTGCTGGAATCTCACAAAAAAGAGTCAGAAGTGTCAGGATTCTGAGTACACATGACGTCCAGGCTGGATTTCATGTGTATTCATTATCAGGACACTGTAGTAATGTTAGGGCTTGTGTATGAGGCTGCACATAGCGATATCGCTAGTGCAGTGTAAATGAATGGAGAGGAGTGCATGATGCCGATTGGGCAGCGTCATGCACTCCTCTGTACAACGCCCACTTGGTCGAAAGTAAAAGTACGCCCACTTGGGCATTAAGAAAGCTCATTAGCATAAACTTAAATCGCTCCTAACTTTGTGAACAAATATCGTTTTTTTTAAATAAAAAGCATCACTGTCACCTACATTACATGTATAGGAGACAGGGCACTTATAATGTGGTGACAGAGTCTCTTTAAGTTAGCTGTCCGATAGCTTTTCCACCCAAATCCACATTCTCATGCACGCTTGGCCAAGCATGCATGTCTAGTCAATGGGGAGAGGAGAATAAGTCACTGCAGCAATCATCTGTCATTGGCTTATCTCCTGCGGGAACAAAGGATCGGGCATGTTGAAATCCAACATGGCCAACCTTACTTACATTCGCCATTAGTGGAAAGCCAGGATACCCCCATACACATCAGTCGTACAGTCCTGCCAAAATCAGCAGGTTTGACTGACTATCATCTTTTATGTAGTGGGCATGTTCATTTCAATAGGGAGTGGCTTATCTCCCCCGAGAACAAAGTATCGGGCATGTTGAAATCCAACATGGCCGATCCCACTTACATTGGTGGAAAGTCAGGATGCCCCCATACACATCAGATAGTCGTCTAGTCCTGCCAAAATCGGCAGGTTCGACCGACTATCATCTCATATGTAGTGGGAATGCTCATTTCAAAAGGAAGTGGCTTTTCTCCCACAAGTATCAGGCATGTTGAAATCCAACATGACTGCTCCTTCCTTCCCCCAACACCTGCCGTCGGGGGACAATCGGAGTACTTAGATAAAGTGCCAAAATAAATAAATGGATGGATAGTTTTAGATGGATCTGAAACTCACATCATTTTCTTTAAGATGTTGGTCATTTGCTTTACAGCAATTACCCCCAGGCTCGTGCAAATATGCCGAAAAGCAAGTAAATGACGTCATACAAGACCAATGTAAGAGATCTATACCAGTCCTGGAGCAGCAGTACCCGGGCACGATGGCCCTACCTTCATTAAGATATAAGATCCACTTTAAATTGCGCTACGGAAGTGCCTGAAGCAAACATTTTACTGAAGGTCTTTACTCTTTGCAGAAACCCAGCCGTAATGTGTATGCCGAACCTAAAACTTGGGAGTTAATCTGGTTATTGCTTTTACAATAGAAGCAATTAGCATATTGGCTAGAGTAATAACATTGTTTTAATTATGTTAAAAAAAATTAAGATCCAAATTAACATTGACTTTAAATATGAGCAACATAAAAGTGACTCTTCCTTTTGTCTTCCAGAATTCACAGCAACCCCCGAGTTAGCCTCTATCTACAAAGCACAATTTCAATTATCCTAAATTGTTTTATGCGCAATGGCAGGAGAAAACTTGTGATCTGTCAAAATGCGGTAAGTGTCTAATTGAAGAGACAGAACTGTCTCCCTGCTATCTATTAACGGATAGCGCCATTCCGACTTTCAAACGTTTTCCAGATAATGAAAATATCATTTTAATTATACCAATGGTAAAAGTCGCAGCGCTTTTTTTATTTTTTTTTAGCTAAGTATATTTGTCTTATTTGCTGTTGTGTGAATAGAGAAAAGCAAATATGTAAAAGAACAAGAGAAGAATTCAGAATTTATCTTCTAAAGCTGGGAGAACTCTACTAAAATTAATTTCAAAAATTTTAATCTAAAAACACTGAATATTTAAAAAAAGAAGAAGAGGCTGAGCCGACTATAAAGATCATGACAATCAATTCAAGGGACAGGAGCGGATTGGGAGTGGTCTGGGCCCCCGGGTACTAAAGATCATGGAACTCATAGCCATGATATACTACTTAAATTTACAAGGTTTCTCAGGGCATTTTTTATTGATGGCCTATCCTTTGGATAGTCCATCAATATCAGATCGGTGAGTTTTCGACTCTATAAGGATAGGCCATCAATATAAAATGCCGGAGAACACCTTTAAGGAGTGTTGTAATTGTCTAAGGGCCTATGAGCCTCATCTGACCTCGGGCTCTGCCCTCATGGTTTGTCTGGCCCTGGAAAGCGTTTCGCAACAGGATAAATATTTGGTATACACTTGGATAGGCTAACTGGATAAGGGTTGACCATTGTCTCTGGGATTTTGGCTAGATCAGTCATGAAAGTAAATTGAGCATGACTTACTTCATCCAAAACCTGAAAAGTCAAGTTTAACGGGAGCTAGACCCAATATCCCACTACCAACCCTCGAAGCTAATATATAAGTCGTTACTATGGGAAGGTAGGAGCAGGACAGCCATTCAAGGGCATCTAATATCTTCCAGGCTCAGACTAGTGTTTACCTATGCTAATCTGAACCTAAGTGGCAAACCACACTCCCTGTGAAGCCATGCGCCCAAACCACGCACCTTTTTTATCAGTGTAAACCTGGTCGGTATTTTGTGGTGGCAGTCATCTGTAGAAATGACGGGCCAAACAAAGTGGTCACCGGTGGACGCCGTACCATGAAAATAGTGGCTGTGGAAAGTGCAGAGACAGGATTTTAAGTGAGGGAAAAAGATTATCCCATGACCACCTTTATTTCCCTTAGTTCTGAGGAACATCTAAAGAAGTTCTCCAAAAAATGGCCCCTGCCAAGGAGAATCCAATGTCTCCGTTTTTTGTCCATACTCTAATATGTTTTTGATTGGAGGAGGAAGCTGCAGTTTCTCTCTCTATTGTGGGAGGGGTGGAGTGAGAGACATTTGATTGGCTCAAAGTGCTTAGCACCCACTGCAGGAAGAGCCCGCCCACTCAGGAGGTACAGAGAGAGAAAATATGCAGTAAAAAGCAGCAGAGGGGTGGAAAAAGAACCAAAAGTCACAGGTTAGACACACATATTTTTGCTTCACATTTACAGCTGATGGAGGGATTGTGCTCTTCATGACATCATGAAACTTGAGTTGATTGATATCTTACAGCAGCACCCCATGACCCCAGTCGCCATCTAGCCTCAATTGTATATAGACTTGCACACTGAGCAGTTTTCCTAGCACAAGTGTCACCTAAAAGAAAAAAAAAAGAAAATTAACCAATCACAAGGTTCCTGGTCAATCTGTAGGAACGAGCATGGATGCATGGACAACCTTCGCTTTCCAACCAAAGTAGGTCACCCAGTTGAAATGAATATTATTATTATCTGTCGGAGCCGACCATGTCTACACTGTATAAATGAAGGCATATTTGTGTCTTCCTGGATAAATATCCTTAAATCTGTACCAGTGAAAGGGCTATTCACACTGGAAATAGAGATGATATATGTGGGTGGGCTGCAAGAAGGACAGAAATGTAAAGCCTGTGTGATGTTAATGATTCAGTTCACTGTGCTGGGTCAGTGGTTATGAGTACAGACGTGTGCCACGGTAATTCGGAGCTATGTAAGGAATGCATTTGTGCCACTTGACCAACTGCAGAAGAATACAGTGGTTTGGTGCTGAAATGCAATTAAAGCGAGCATTTGACCTTGGTCTACATCAAAAGCTGAGTGATGCCGGGCTGAATAAAATCCATGAAATAACCTTTCCTACCTGTCCAGATACATATTGTGTGCTCTGATTTCTTTCTACGTCTGGGCCCGGTCTCTTCTTTCTCTTGTAGCTGGGTACAAGAAGTAACAGCAGCCATTTCTATCATGTATGGCTCTATCATTTAGTCACAGAGTCACCCAGCCTTCTTAGAAATGCATAGCCTCTGCTCTATTCTCTCACTGACTCCTTTTGTTAAATTTTACACTAAATCTAATACAGTGTCTGGTCTATGTCACACTGGGAGTAAAAACCTAGATTTAATGTGATATTATAAGAAATTAATTATCGCATGAGTGAATTTTCTATGTAACTAAAAGCATTACAAGGCTGTTCTGCCCTGGGTACATTATCCATATCTACCAAAGTTGTGTCCCTCTCTATTTCTGAAATTAATGTTCTGTTTTTATATATTATTACTCTGTATATGTTAAACAGTGCTACTATGAAATGGCTTATACAATGATAGCAGAGATGTAGGATATAATAATGCACCAAAATCCATACAAGCTAATGAGCAATTACAAAGCTAGACCTATTATTTGCTGAAGTCACCCAATTGTGAACAAGTGGGCAGCAGAAAATTTGATAACCACATGGACTAGTATTAAATGTTAAATTCTGCATGTAAGGTAATGACCCTTATATAAAGGGAATCTCTCACCGGGATCGACTTGATCTTGCCCTAATACTGAGCAAATAGAGGATTGTGCCCATTAAACTGCCTACAAAAGTGCCCATAAAAAGACTGTAAAATATCCTGTCACGTATACTGCTCCTTTGTATGCCCTCTCAGCATAGCCAAGGGGGCCAAATGTTCCTCAAACACGGATCTTGTTGATCTTCTGATTAACTCTTCATAGGGCAGTTTAGTGGGTGTATTATGCCTATTAGTTAATCTTCAGAAGACTGATTATTGCTTTATGATGGCCAATAAAGATAATTTGCTAATTAAACCCATAATGACTATTCATACTGGGAAAGTTGTTAGTCAAAATGTTCATTGAAAATCCAACAGGGCCAGGAGACTTACAGATCATGAGGGTTTCCAGATTTTCAGGCCGTTCTGATGAGCAACTGGAATATACATAATTCCAGACTAATCCAACCAAGGGAATCCTATTGCGGTTCTCCACTGGAAAAATATGGCCAGTCTGAAGAACATAGGGCGTAAAAGGCCCAATGTCAAAAATCGAAATTAAGCCCATCCAAAAAATTTTGATTAACACCTCTTTAACCTATCCACCTCAGAAGAGAAGGGTGGTGTGACCCTTGAAGTACTTCAACCTCCTTTGCTTTTGGGAAGCCTTAAGTTCAAATGCCCCACGGTCAAGAAGCGTGAGATCAAACTGAGCTGAAATGGACCCCACAACAACAAAAGGAGCTGCTTCTATCATATGTATATCTTGGCCTGAGGGATTACGAGAGATACATTTCTCAAAAATTACACATGGTGCTACTAGCATAAATGAGCAGGATCATAGTTAGCGCGTAGGAGGCCCTTTCGATGAAATTTTTTTAAATTAGGCTCATCCAAGTAGTTTTGGTTAACACCACATCAACCTATCCCCTTAATAAGACAGTTGACCCCAAGAATGTTCCTTTTCCAACCGTTGAGGCTAGAAGGGTGGTGTAACCCTTGAAATAGTTCAGCCTCCTTTGCTTGTGAAAAGGGAAAGCCTTGTTTGGGTCTATGGTCAAAGAAGGTGAGGCCAAACTGAGTAGAAATATACCCTAAAGCAGCCGAAGGAACTACTTTTATCATCTGTATGTCTTTGGCCTGAAGAACTACGGGAGTTACATTACTCAAAAACTTCTGGGACCCACATTGTGCTAGTAGAGTAAATGAGCCAGATCATAGATAGAGTAGAAGGCCTTATTGAGATAAGGGGCCCTAGGACTTGTTTCCTAGCCATCAGTTGTAGTCCAGAAGGGTGTTGTGACCTTTGAAATAGTTCAACCTCCTTTGCTCGTGAATAGGTGGGTCCTTGTTTAGGTTCAAGATGCCCATGACCAAGGAAGGTGCAGCCAGACTGAGCCGAAATGGACTTCAAGCTGAAGGCCCTCCTATCAAATGTATGTCTTTGATATGAAAAATTACGGGAGTTAAATTTCTATAAAATTCCTGGGTCCCACATGGTGCTACTAGATATGAGCAGGATGAATAATGCTGCATAGACGTGATCAGTACGAGTTTGCAGGTTGTAAAGTGCCAAAGCATCACAGCAATTTCATTCATTCTCAGACTAAATATTTTACGATGGAGTAGAACTAATCCTCCCTCCGTCCACACTTTTCTACCTATTATCCCCTTTTTTTTAAAGCAAAAATTACATTCTGAGGTAAAATCGGAACTCCAGCCAACTCCAAAACAAAAATAAAAATGCAATGTGGACATACAAGATGCAGCAGTCTGGCTTGATTAGAAGACAAATGGCGGTAATTTTCAGCGCAAAAAAAAAAAAAAAAGAATAAAGATGCTTTACAAATATTACCTTTCGTGTTGTGCCTTCCTCCGGTAATGCTGCACATATTGATCTACCTTTCTAAAGTCATCCAAATTTAATTTATTTTAATTAGTTCCAACGCTGGTAAACGACGGTGGGAAAATGAGGAATAATAATTATTTCTCTCTTTGCCGGTCTCGTGCGCGGATTCTGCTGCAATAATATTTAATTAAAACCAATGGCTTGTTGTAATGATGAGAGCTCGGAATCATCATTTCAATATGAACCACATTCCTCAAACACTTAAAAATCCCCGGTGTCTCTCTGTTTTTCTTGTAGAAATCTTTATGTAAATCTTTATTTTTACATTTATTTTTTTTTGACAAAGTTTTAGGCGAGGAGAAAAAGATGAAGCTTTTTTTTTAGATTAGGGCAATTGCACGATTTCCTGAACTAGTGGACACAATTGGACCCATTAAGTGCTATCAGAGGTCATGAAGAAGTTAACTTGTTTCCTTAGAAAAAGTTTACTCTTAAAGAGACAGGGTTGTAGGGAATGGTGTCATGTGACCCTTCTTGACTTTTCTGTTTGGCTGAGAGGGTTCATCGATGGGAGGAGCATATTTTTGCCCGTCACTGGGACTTTGAGGTGGTGTCATGGTCCTTGTGCCACCTTAAAACTGAGCCCATTAGTCATAGATACAGTGAAGACCTGCCCAGGCTGCGAGAAGTATGAATTTAGCATCATGGTCCTTATCTTTGGGGAAAATTATGAGAGTACAGATGAGACTGTGAGAAGTTTATTCATGTTCTTATGTATGGACGGCAGGAACCGGTCATAACCAACCTGGAAACATGTTGACACTATTGGTGGCTTGACAAGTTTGGGAGAAGGGTGGTTTGTCATCATGTCAACCCTCCATGATATGGACTCTCCAAGTTTCAACAGAGTTGGCACTGGGAAAAAGTCTAGATTTTTCCCCTGTGCCTCACCGTTCCCCGAAACTCGGACATACCCAATGAAATAACCAGGTTGCAAACACCAGAGAAGCCCCTATTGGCCACGGTCTTGGATTCAAAACCAAGGAACCAAGTGACTGGGCAGAGTTGAACTTGGTCATTACAGTATTTTTGATTGGCAGAGTTTTTGTAGGTCAGGAGACAGGCTGAGGTTGGAACTAGCGCTATTTGGTCAGTAAATGGGCAAGGAAGACAGGACGAGGAAAAAGTCAGGAACAGGCTGAATTGGCACAGTGATTTGGCAAATGGTTGGTGAACCTTTATATCAGCAATGTGCTCTGCGACTGTGTAGCAGAGCTCCAACAGTGCTGCAGATCTCAGGGGGCATAGCAAGGGGGAAGAGGCAGCTGTATATTTGGGCTTCCAGCCAAGTCATCAACTAGAGGGGGGTGTTGGTGTTACTGATCAAGTTCCTGCACTAAGAGCATGGGCCCTTTTTGATCATACTAGAGTGCCCATCCACCTTGCACAACATGAAGCTAGGGGCCACAATGCACCATCTTAGTCTCATATTGTCTCCTAAAGTAGATGTTCTGCAACGGAAGAAAAAAATGTTCTGGAATGGGGAGGGAGAAATGTGCTGCAACAGGGGAGAGGGGAGAATGTGTGTCTGTAGAGACGATATACTGTAGGTTAAAACCGACGTAAATTCTTAAAACCCCTTCAGTTCCATCTGACATTTGTGACCCTTAGAACAAAAAAGTTTGTTAACCCCTGATGAATGGTCATGATTAGTAGACTGTAATCATGTTTTGCTAATCTTCAAATGGGACCTAGTAAAAAAACATTTCCTACTAATCACGCCCAATTCCTTACGAATTTACCTATGAATTTGAAAATTTTTCACAATGAACTAAAAATATCAATCACAAAACAACAATAATAATATTTCAAGCACACATCTGATATGATGGCGGCACGGCTTTTCCTGCAAATAAAGGTAACAAAGAAATAGTTCACCTTACAGCAAATCACAGGGCCGCATGCCCCCCCCCCCCCCAGTCTGATGATGCCGGCCCATTTACTGTAATTCTGGAGCCACTTTAAATAGCACAGAAGGGAACTATTAAAGCTTACATTCTCGGGCTCGATACTCGCCGGCTGGCTTGTGTGTTTAAATAAATGCTCCTTTTATGTGATGTCCAGATGTTAGCTAGACACATTAAAGGGATCCACAATTAGCCTTGCCGTATAAGCGTGCCCCACAGGGCTTTGCAGAGCATAAGGGGTTAAAGGTACAGCAGTAATTGGGAATCCATGCGCCATCGGCCTCACGTTTATTATGTGGCAAACTTTACTGGAATTAAATCAATATTCAGCACATAAATAAAAGCAAAACGGAACGGATCCCATACCAGGTTTGCAGCAATACCGACTTATGTGCAGCGAGTATATGGCAATCATTAGCGGGAACACCGACTACTTAACTAGTTCAATGCCAGTACAACTATTGTCATCCTTAAAAAAAAACAAAAAACAATAAAGATAGTAAGTCCTTGAGCTGTCAGGTTGTTGCCAGCAAAAAATTATACCGTTGTTTTTAAAGGCCGTTTACAAAAAGTTATTGTCCATAAGTGATCCATGGGTGGTGTTGTGGCATTACCATGCCAGGGAAGGCAGGAAAGGACCAAGAAGGCAGAGTGATAACTATAAGGCTGGGTTCACACGACCTATTTTCAGACGTAAACGAGGCGTATTATGCCTCGTTTTACGTCTGAAAATACGGCTACAATACGTCGGCAAACATCTGCCCATTCATTTGAATGGGTTTGCCGATGTACTGTGCAGACGACCTGTCATTTACGCGTCGTTGTTTGACAGCTGTCAAACGACGACGCCTAAAATTACTGCCTCATCAAAGAAGTGCAGGGCACTTATATACATTATATGCAGGACACTTGTATACATTATATGCGGGACACTTATATACATTATATGCAGGACACTTCTATACATTATATGCGGGACACTTATATACATTATATGCAGGACACTTATATACATTATATGCAGGACACTTCTATACATTATATGCGGGACACTTATATACATTATATGCAGGACACTTCTATACATTATATGCGGGACACTTATATACATTATATGCAGGACACTTATATACATTATATGCGGGACACTTATATACATTATATGCAGGGCACTTATATACATTATATGCGGGACACTTATATACATTATATGCAGGGCACTTATATACATTATATGCAGGACACTTCTATATATTATATGCGGGACACTTATATACATTATATGCAGGACACTTATATACATTATATGCAGGACACTTATATACATTATATGCAGGACACTTCTATACATTATATGCGGGACACTTATATACATTATATGCAGGACACTTATATACATTATATGCAGGACACTTATATACATTATATGCAGGACACTTATATACATTATATGCAGGACACTTATATACATTATATGCAGGACACTTATATACATTATATGCAGGACACTTATATACATTATATGCAGGACACTTATATACATTATATGCAGGACACTTATATACATTATATGCGAGACACTTATATACATTATATGCAGGACACTTATATACATTAAATGCGGGACACTTATATACATTATATGCAGGACACTTATATACATTATATGCGGGACACTTATATACATTATATGCAGGACACTTATATACATTATATGCGGGACACTTATATACATTATATGCAGGACACTTATATACATTATATGCAGGACACTTATATACATTATATGCAGGACACTTATATACATTATATGCAGGACACTTATATACATTATATGCAGGACACTTCTATACATTATATGCGGGACACTTATATACATTATATGCAGGACACTTATATACATTATATGCAGGACACTTATATACATTATATGCAGGACACTTATATACATTATATGCAGGACACTTATATACATTATATGCAGGACACTTATATACATTATATGCAGGACACTTATATACATTATATGCAGGACACTTATATACATTATATGCAGGACACATATATACATTATATGCGGGACGCTTATATACATTATATGCGGGACACTTATATACATTATATGCAGGACACTTATATACATTATATGCAGGACACTTATATACATTATATGCGGGACACTTATATACATTATATGCAGGACACATATACATTATATGCAGGACACTTATATACATTATATGCAGGACACTTATATACATTATATGCAGGACACTTATATACATTATATGCAGGACACTTATATACATTATATGCAGGGCACTTATATACATTATATGCGGGACACTTATATACATTATATGCAGGACACTTATATACATTATATGCAGGACACTTATATACATTATATGCAGGACACTTATATACATTATATGCGGGACACTTATATACATTATATGCAGGACACTTATATACATTATATGCAGGACACTTATATACATTATATGCAGGACACTTATATACATTATATGCAGGACACTTATATACATTATATGCGGGACACTTATATACATTATATGCAGGACACTTATATACATTATATGCAGGACACTTATATACATTATATGCAGGACACTTATATACATTATGTGCAGGACACTTATATACATTATATGCGGGACACTTATATACATTATATGCAGGACACTTATATACATTATATGCAGGACACTTATATACATTATATGCAGGACACTTATATACATTATATGCAGGACACTTATATACATTATATGCAGGACACTTATATACATTATATGCAGGACACTTATATACATTATATGCGGGACACTTATATACATTATATGCAGGACACTTATATACATTATATGCAGGACACTTATATACATTATATGCAGGACACTTATATACATTATGTGCAGGACACTTATATACATTATATGCGGGACACTTATATACATTATATGCAGGACACTTATATACATTATATGCAGGACACTTATATACATTATATGCAGGACACTTATATACATTATATGCGGGACACTTATATACATTATATGCAGGACACTTATATACATTATATGCAGGACACTTATATACATTATATGCGGGACACTTATATACATTATATGCAGGACACTTATATACATTATATGCAGGACACTTATATACATTATATGCAGGACACTTATATACATTATGTGCAGGACACTTATATACATTATATGCGGGACACTTATATACATTATATGCAGGACACTTATATACATTATATGCAGGACACTTATATACATTATATGCGGGACACTTATATAAATTATATGCGGGACACTTATATACATTATATGCAGGACACTTATATACATTATATGCAGGACACTTATATACATTATATGCAGGACACTTATATACATTATATGCAGGACACTTCTATACATTATATGCGGGACACTTATATACATTATATGCAGGACACTTATATACATTATATGCAGGACACTTATATACATTATATGCAGGACACTTATATACATTATATGCAGGACACTTATATACATTATATGCAGGACACTTATATACATTATATGCAGGACACTTATATACATTATATGCAGGACACTTATATACATTATATGCGGGACACTTATATACATTATATGCAGGACACTTATATACATTAAATGCGGGACACTTATATACATTATATGCAGGACACTTATATACATTATATGCGGGACACTTATATACATTATATGCAGGACACTTATATACATTATATGCGGGACACTTATATACATTATATGCAGGACACTTATATACATTATATGCAGGACACTTATATACATTATATGCAGGACACTTATATACATTATATGCAGGACACTTATATACATTATATGCAGGACACTTCTATACATTATATGCGGGACACTTATATACATTATATGCAGGACACTTATATACATTATATGCAGGACACTTATATACATTATATGCAGGACACTTATATACATTATATGCAGGACACTTATATACATTATATGCAGGACACTTATATACATTATATGCAGGACACATATATACATTATATGCGGGACGCTTATATACATTATATGCGGGACACTTATATACATTATATGCAGGACACTTATATACATTATATGCAGGACACTTATATACATTATATGCGGGACACTTATATACATTATATGCAGGACACATATACATTATATGCAGGACACTTATATACATTATATGCAGGACACTTATATACATTATATGCAGGACACTTATATACATTATATGCAGGACACTTATATACATTATATGCAGGACACTTATATACATTATATGCAGGACACTTATATACATTATGTGCAGGACACTTATATACATTATATGCGGGACACTTATATACATTATATGCAGGACACTTATATACATTATATGCAGGACACTTATATACATTATATGCGGGACACTTATATACATTATATGCAGGACACTTATATACATTATATGCAGGACACTTATATACATTATATGCGGGACACTTATATACATTATATGCAGGACACTTCTATACATTATATGCGGGACACTTCTATACATTATATGCGGGACACTTATATACATTATATGCAGGACACTTATATACATTATATGCAGGACACTTATATACATTATATGCAGGACACTTATATACATTATATGCAGGACACTTATATACATTATATGCAGGACACTTATATACATTATATGCAGGACACTTATATACATTATATGCAGGACACTTATATACATTATATGCAGGACACATATATACATTATATGCGGGACGCTTATATACATTATATGCGGGACACTTATATACATTATATGCAGGACACTTATATACATTATATGCAGGACACTTATATACATTATATGCGGGACACTTATATACATTATATGCAGGACACATATACATTATATGCAGGACACTTATATACATTATATGCAGGACACTTATATACATTATATGCAGGACACTTATATACATTATATGCAGGACACTTATATACATTATATGCAGGGCACTTATATACATTATATGCGGGACACATATACATTATATGCAGGACACTTATATACATTATATGCAGGACACTTATATACATTATATGCAGGACACTTATATACATTATATGCGGGACACTTATATACATTATATGCAGGACACTTATATACATTATATGCAGGACACTTATATACATTATATGCAGGACACTTATATACATTATATGCAGGACACTTATATACATTATATGCGGGACACTTATATACATTATATGCAGGACACTTATATACATTATATGCAGGACACTTATATACATTATATGCAGGACACTTATATACATTATGTGCAGGACACTTATATACATTATATGCGGGACACTTATATACATTATATGCAGGACACTTATATACATTATATGCAGGACACTTATATACATTATATGCAGGACACTTATATACATTATATGCAGGACACTTATATACATTATATGCAGGACACTTATATACATTATATGCAGGACACTTATATACATTATATGCGGGACACTTATATACATTATATGCAGGACACTTATATACATTATATGCAGGACACTTATATACATTATATGCAGGACACTTATATACATTATGTGCAGGACACTTATATACATTATATGCGGGACACTTATATACATTATATGCAGGACACTTATATACATTATATGCAGGACACTTATATACATTATATGCAGGACACTTATATACATTATATGCGGGACACTTATATACATTATATGCAGGACACTTATATACATTATATGCAGGACACTTATATACATTATATGCGGGACACTTATATACATTATATGCAGGACACTTATATACATTATATGCAGGACACTTATATACATTATATGCAGGACACTTATATACATTATGTGCAGGACACTTATATACATTATATGCGGGACACTTATATACATTATATGCAGGACACTTATATACATTATATGCAGGACACTTATATACATTATATGCGGGACACTTATATACATTATATGCGGGACACTTATATACATTATATGCAGGACACTTATATACATTATATGCAGGACACTTATATACATTATATGCAGGACACTTATATACATTATATGCAGGACACTTCTATACATTATATGCGGGACACTTATATACATTATATGCAGGACACTTATATACATTATATGCAGGACACTTATATACATTATATGCAGGACACTTATATACATTATATGCAGGACACTTATATACATTATATGCAGGACACTTATATACATTATATGCAGGACACTTATATACATTATATGCAGGACACTTATATACATTATATGCGGGACACTTATATACATTATATGCAGGACACTTATATACATTAAATGCGGGACACTTATATACATTATATGCAGGACACTTATATACATTATATGCGGGACACTTATATACATTATATGCAGGACACTTATATACATTATATGCGGGACACTTATATACATTATATGCGGGACACTTATATACATTATATGCAGGACACTTATATACATTATATGCAGGACACTTATATACATTATATGCAGGACACTTATATACATTATATGCAGGACACTTCTATACATTATATGCGGGACACTTATATACATTATATGCAGGACACTTATATACATTATATGCAGGACACTTATATACATTATATGCAGGACACTTATATACATTATATGCAGGACACTTATATACATTATATGCAGGACACTTATATACATTATATGCAGGACACTTATATACATTATATGCAGGACACATATATACATTATATGCGGGACGCTTATATACATTATATGCGGGACACTTATATACATTATATGCAGGACACTTATATACATTATATGCAGGACACTTATATACATTATATGCGGGACACTTATATACATTATATGCAGGACACATATACATTATATGCAGGACACTTATATACATTATATGCAGGACACTTATATACATTATATGCAGGACACTTATATACATTATATGCAGGACACTTATATACATTATATGCAGGACACTTATATACATTATATGCAGGACACTTATATACATTATGTGCAGGACACTTATATACATTATATGCGGGACACTTATATACATTATATGCAGGACACTTATATACATTATATGCAGGACACTTATATACATTATATGCGGGACACTTATATACATTATATGCAGGACACTTATATACATTATATGCAGGACACTTATATACATTATATGCGGGACACTTATATACATTATATGCAGGACACTTATATACATTATATGCGGGACACTTATATACATTATATGCAGGACACTTATATACATTATATGCAGGACACTTATATACATTATATGCGGGACACTTATATACATTATATGCGGGACACTTATATACATTATATGCGGGACACTTATATACATTATATGCAGGACACTTATATACATTATATGCAGGACACTTATATACATTATATGCAGGACACTTCTTTGCAACGTAATTTGAGCCGTTCTTCATTGAAGTCAATGAAGAGCAGCTCAAGATTTACGAGCGTCAAAGACGCCTCGCATAATGTGAGGAGGAGCATTTACGGCTGAAACGAGGCAGGTGTTTTCTCCTGAAAACAGTCTGTCTTTTCAGACGTAAAAGCCACTTCTCGTGTGCACATACCCTAAAAGTTCCTTACTTAAAGTGTAGCTAAACGTTCGACAAACTTCTGACATGTCATAGTGACATGTCAGAAGTTTGGATTGGTGGGGGTCCGAGCACTGCGACCCCCACCAATCGCTATATAGGTATGTGCACACGATGAGAGGCTTTTACGTCTGAAAAGACAGACTGTTTTCAGGAGAAAACAGCTGCCTCGTTTCAGATGTAAAAGCTCCTCCTCGCATTATGCGAGGCGTCTGTGACGCTCGTAAATCTTGAGCTGCTCTTCATTGACTTCAATGAAGAGCAGCTCAAATTACGTTGCAAAGAAGTGTCCTGCACTTCTTTGCCGAGGCAGTCAATTTACAGCTGTCAAACGACGACGCGTAAATTACAGGTCGTCGGCACAGTACGTCGGCAAACCCATTCAAATGAATGGGCAGATGTTTGCCGACGTATTGTAGCCATATTTTCAGGCGTAAATCGAGGTATAATACGCCTCGTTTACGCCTGAAAATAGGTTTGAGTGAACCCAGCGTAACGAAGCAGCTGAAGTGCTCGTTTGAACGCTCAGCTGCTTCGTGTCTGTTTGGCTTTTTCCGGAAAGCCGATGTATCGGAGTACGGGCTCATAGACTTTCTATGGAGTCCGTACTCCGATACATTGATTTCCGGAAAAAGCCGAACAGACACGTAGCAGCTGAGCGTTCACACAAGCACTTCAGCTGCTTCGTTCTAGCGATTGGTGGGGGTCTCCGTGCTCGGACCCCCACCAATCCAAACTTCTGACATGTCACTATGACATGTCAGAAGTTTGTCAAACGTTTAGCTACACTTTAATGCTGAAGGTGGTCATCCAAAATGTTGCTATGCGGCGGCCCCATTCCCTCATGAACATCTTCAACAGAAATTGAGTGGAGTTGGGCATCTGGCCATGACATCTGGTTCCCGAGGACAGGACTGCTAGGACCAAACCTAAACCACCCAGTAGTTTTTAGCAGTGTATGGTGGTATTATGTGAGAATTGAATTGTAGTATTATGTAGGAACTAAATGGCAGTAGAATGTTTTTTTAGGGAGTATTATTTGGATACTGCACATTATTTGGGCCCTATATGGTGGTAATATATGGGATGTATATGGCAGTATTATCTGGGCACTATATGGTGGTAATATATTGGCTGTATATGGCAGTATTATCTTGGCACTATATGGTGGTAATATATGGACTGTATATGGCAGTATTATCTTGGCACTATATGGTGGTAATATATGGGATGTATATGGCAGTATTATCTTGGCACTATATGGTATAATATATGGACTGTATATGGTAGTATTATCTTGGCACTATATGGTGGTAATATATGGGATGTATATGGCAGTATTATCTTGGCACTATATGGTGGTAATATATGGGATGTATATGGCAGTATTATCTTGGCACTATATGGTGGTAATATATGGGATGTATATGGCAGTATTATCTTGGCACTATATGGTGGTAATATATGGGCTGTATATGGCAGTATTATCTTGGCACTATATGGTGGTAATATATGGGCTGTATATGACAGTATTGTCTTGGCATTATATGGTGGTATTATATGGGCTGTATATGGCAGTATTATCTTGGCACTATATGGTAATAATACATTGGCTGTATATGGCAGTATTATCTTGGCACTATATGGTGGTATGGTGTTTTTACATGGGCTGCAATTACGAGAAAAACTAAAATGGCAAGCAGGGGGGCCCTATTTTGCTTGTTGCTCAGGGGCCCCATTTTCTATAAAACTGGCCCTGGCCCTATGGTTACTTGCTACACCCCTGAGGAGCACACTTCAGCCAAATTGAATATAGAAGTGTATCGTGAGACACTGTATATGGGAATTCCAAACAACCAGCAGATAACTCCTTTAAGGACTGAAATGGGGGGTTGTTCAAAAATGTTATGTATGAACCAGAGAGGAGAGAAAACAACACAAAGTGCACATAGTGCATAAAATAAAAGATAAGAACCACAGATAGGTGATCAGTTTTGCTGACCTGGTTGGTTGTGCTAGGAGCATGTATCAGAGTATTGCTGCAGCCTGGGTTTTGATCCGGATCCAAAGGGTCCAGTGATAAACGTTAGAATAAGAGGTAAAAACGGATTTTCCCTGGCGCTGCTCAGTGGTAGAAAGTACTTTCTGTGGTAAGAATAGAAGTGAATGGGTGTTACCGTAAACAGCGTAGCATAGCGAGCTACTCCATTTGTGTAACTTGTAAGATTTTTATGTAACTTCCATTCACGTTATATTGCCTCCCCACACAGTATAATGCCCCCATAGTGTCTCCCCACACAGAATAATGTCCCCTCAGTGGCCCACACACAGTAAAAATGCCCCTATAGTGCCCCTCCACACAGTATAATGCTCCTATGGTGCCTCCCTACACAGTATAATGTCCCCTGAGTGCACCCCCCCCCCCGCATAGTATAATGCCCCCATAGCAGCCCCACACAGTATAATGTCCCCTCAGTGGCCCACACACAGTAAAAATGCCCCTGTAGTGCCCCCCACACAGTATAATGTCCCCTGAGTGGCCCCCTACATAGTATAATACCCCCATAGCAGCCCCACACAGTATAATGCCCCTATAGTGCCTCCCCACACAGTATAATGTCCCCTCAGTGGCCCCATACAGTATAATGCCCCATAGCTGCCCCACACACAGTATAATGCCTCTATAGTGAATACCCACACAGTATAATGCCCCTATAGTGAATACCCACACAGTATAATGCCCCTATAGCTGCCCCACACAGTATAATGCCCCATAGCTGCCCCCACACAGTATAATGCCCCATAGCTGCCCCCACACAGTACAATGCCCCCACAGCTGCCCCCACAGCCAGTATAATGCCCCCATAGTGCCTAATAAAAATAATAAAATAAATACTCACCTAACCCCGTTCCAAAGACAAGGGAAGGTAATCCCTGTGCTCCTTCGGTCCGTGCTCTTTGTGGCTCGGCGCAGACAGGCACGATGACGTCACTGCATCGCGCTTGTCTCTGTCGAGCCGCTCACGGTCGGCGTTACACTGTAAATGCTGGTGCAGGGAGCTGAATCCAGCATTGGATTCAACTGTATCTATGTCCTGAGGACGCAGATACCGTTGAAACCGAGACATGCCACCACAGGGGCACAGACCCAGCCCACCCCTGGGCCCCACCATCTCAGTGGGCCCAGGGCCACCCCGCCCCCTGTCTCCCTGCTAGCTACGCCTCTGGTATGAACGATCAATTTCCTGACCCAAAAATTGTCATCGGTTTTTATCGACAATATACACAACTCGGTTGCTGTTACATTTAGTCATTCGTTATCCAAACAATAATTCTAACGTGTAAATATATTTTTAGTTATATCCGTACCTGAAAGAAGAAAACAATATGGAGCACCATATGGCAGTACACGGAGTGCCTACGGCTCTCTCATACGTTATTCATTATATTGCATTGGTCATTTTCGGAGCCGTCCCACTGTACTGTCGACGGTGGCGTATGAGAGGTGCTGCACATCATTTTGGGAAATGTAATATTTTTTTTGCATTGGACAATCTGAATACAATTATTCTTGTCATGAATACCATAATGTCTCCAGCTCCCCTAGACGGTCAGTGAATAGGATGCCTAGACACCTGAGCCCGTTACCAAGGGTCACAGAGACGCTCCTAAAACCCAAGGTCATCTCATTGTCAAGGTCAATGATAGAATTTCCCTATTAGCCTGATTGCCTTCAGATTTCTCACACTTGGCATCTCAGTAGTTAATGACTCTCAAGTGGTTACTAATGAAGGAGTGGGAATATATAATGGTTTGGGGATTTCCATCGCAGGGGTCCGAACTCCCCTTTCCCATATCCCATGCTGCATCTGAAAACCTTATCAGCAGTCCGCATATTGTCATATAACACTTGGTCGGCCATTTATCATGAGAGCGGTGTCTGGGGCAAATTGGCCCTCCGTGCCCTTGCATCTCAGTCTATTGTTTGCCATGACCCATAGGGGGGAACGGTCCCAGACATGGGCATAGGAGGGGGGACCAAGCAGACTGTGGGAAGACACTATAAGACAAGAGAGAGTGACAGGGCAGTCTCTTCGCTCTGGCAGGGGAATGACTGATGACTCAAAAAATTCCCAACCCCCCTCCCCTGACTTTAGCCATCGCTTAGCCGCAGCTTCACTCTGTCCACATTGCATGGAGACTTACAAAGCCTATAGGGACCTGCTCATGGCCAGACATCCTGGAGGGGCACCACCTGCCAGCGTATGACCGGCACTGGTCCAGACACTCTATACTGTTGTCTGCCTGCAGTATAAATAACCAGCACTGCCGAAATAAAGAGACTGAGACATAATAATAATAATAAAACGTTAGTGGACCGGAGTCCTGGAGTAAACCGCTCCCTGTAATGTATTATTATTGGGCAGCCTGCGGTTACAATGCCATTGAGTAGATATAAAAAAAATGTTTTTGTTTTTTTGTGGCCGCATTTGTCTAAATACAGATTAGTCAGGATTCATTTTACTATTCTCCTCAGTACATGATAGCGAAGAATAAGATTGCAAGCTCCTGTGTCTATCTCATCGGCTAATGTGTGGTAAGCTTCCCACTGGGTACTATTAGCGCAACCCTTACTTCCCACGGGTAAAAAAAAAAATATTCTTTTTTTTTTAAAGGAAATTGTATAAAGAAACCTGCAAGTAACTGTTATGGGGTCATGTGCATGGCCCCGTAGGAATGAATGGGGCCGCAATTTTCCCGTGGATTTTCGGGGGAATTGCGGCCGCAAAAGCAGGTTCGTGTGCATGGGGCCTAACTCTGTAACTCCCATTGATTTTAGTGTATCGGGACCGGCCATGGGTTAAGGTCACATTGTTCTTGAGATCAGTAGGGCTCTAATCTACCAAATCCCCATCCTCAGTTGACATTTATGACTTGCCTTATTGACATGTCTTAAAGGGGATGTAAGAAAATAAAAAAGATGGTCTGATTTTTTTGCTTCCGAAAACAGTGCCACTCTTGGCTGTGGCCAGTGTCTGGTATTGCAGCCTAGCCTCATTTCATTTAATAGGGTAGGGCTGCAATACCAGGCTAAGCCTCTGAACAAGAGTAGCAAAGCCCTTTCTTTTTTTTCTTCTACATCTAATTTAATACAAACCCTTTAATTTGGGGACCCCCCCCCCCCCCTTAAAAGAATTAAACCCTATTATGGAGGAAAAACGGTGATGTGGTGGTATTTTGCAATCTTCAACAGTCTCTAATATAATATGGCTATTTAAATATAACTTACAGATGCCAAGAATTACATTATATGATGGAGTTGTTAGCTGGAATTGTTAGTTAAGCATTTTTTTTCAAATATTCTTTGAAAAGGTCATTTAAAATGGGGCAAGAACTTTTTTTTCAACATTTATTATGAAAAATATTCCGAAAAACATTCAATAGCTTTACTTATCTTCTACCAATTTTGTTATATTTTGTACTCCAGTCACATCTAAAGCAGCCTTCAAAATTCTGCTCATTTTCTATTCCAAGAATCCAGTGCACCGAGGGAGCTTGAATGACAGTGAGATAAATAGGTTGTATAAGGTAAGATAAACATGACTGCTTGATTCCAGAAACAGGATTACTTGATTGGGACTGAGCTGCAATACATAGCCCATGGAGAAGAGGGCGCTGTTTCTGAAAAGAAAGTAGATATGTTTTTCTAATCTTGTACAATCCATTTAGATGAATTTGATAAGATAAGATAAGTAAAGCATTAGAAATATTATTTATGTAAGGAAATGTTGTCATAAGTGGAAAAAAAATCGACACTGGCAACTGAACCCAGGGCCGGATTAAAAGTGACCTGGGCCCATTAGGGGTCATTGGTCAGGGTCCATTATCAAACACTATAGCCATGACACACTTGATCTTGGTGAATGCATTGCATTTGAGGAGCACTTAATGTGTATTTTTTGTAGGCCAATCTTTTGGCCATGGACCCTCGGATGCTGCCCTAATGCCCAAATCGGCCCTTGGCCCCTACCTGTAACTGTAAAATCCTTATTTAAGATCCCTCTCAGTTACAGGAGAGTTAACGCAGGGTCCTAACTATGAACATATGTATTTTTGTTCCTTCCACGGAGCAGTGAAACAACTTGGCCCTGATAATTATGGGTGACATTCTAAACTCAGTCAGTCACACACAGGAAACCTGTCACACACCGCGGCCCCTTCCTTAATTTGGAAATTTGCATTTTTCTGAAAATCTCAAACAGAGTTGTTTAAGGTGGAAAGAAAGAAAACAGAAAATTGCACATAAAAATAAACCTTCCAAAAAAAGGCCGGTGAGGCGGGGAAGGTGAGGGTGACGCTCATTTATCAAATCTAATAGAACAACAAGGCCCAGATGTTACAATCTCGGGAATGTTAAAAATCTCAAGATTTATTCTCCAGCCAGAGGAAGGGCTAAAAGATCAAAACTGGTATCCTCCATTGTATGGCCGTTATAGTGATCCTCTGGACCCTTTATGGACTGTGTATAGTGAGTGGGGGGCCTACGCTGAACCCCAGAAAATTACACCGCACACATTTATATTCATATGTCAAACCTCTGCCCGCTCCTCCTCCATTAAACCGGACATTATCCAGAGAAACGACCCGCCTAGCTGTTGCCAGAGGCCACCAGGACAGGAAAACACTCTTTCGGGGTTAAATTTTACTGGGGCCTTGGGTAGAATTAATTAATGTGGCCTGTCATTTATAGCCATCCACGATTTACAACAACATTCCAAATCTACAGAAATACGAGGTAACGTTAGAGATACTTTACTTACTTTGTACTGATTTTGAGTTTTGTCATGGTACATACTCTATACACTTCCAGAGCTGAATTCAAAATTCTGCTGCTTTCCTGATAACTGAGTGCAGTGCATTATGGGAGAACATGTGACAGAGCTCTGGCGTTAGGTCAAGTGACTGAGTGCAGACAAGTCTGTTTCTAAAGGCGGTTTTACACTGGGCGATTATCGGGCAGACGAGCGTTCATAGAAGTAATTGGGCTGTGTAAACAGGACAGCGATCAGCAGATTCTCGATCATCTGCTGGTCGTATCGTTTTAAAAAAGTAAAATATTATCGTTGTCGGCAGCACATCTTGGTGTGTAATCAGGGAGACGCGCTGCCGATATGATAATAACGTATGGGGACGAGCGATCGGAGTAACGACCGGTCATCCCGATACATGGCTCCTTGTGACAGGAGCAAACAAGCACCGATCAACGATGTCTCGTTGATCGGCGCTCGCTGCACTGGCCAATTATCGGCCAGTGTAAAAGGGCCTTTATTAGGGCAAAGAGCAGACTTTGGAAGCAGCTTTGGGTGTAAATAGAGAAAGGGACTTAATGTAAACGAGTATCGGTAGAAAGGTGACGTTATTCACACCATATAGATTTATACTAGTAAAGTTGGAGCTACACTTTATATTTCAACTCCTACAAAGCTGAACATTATAGAACAAAGCCCACAGCTGATAGTCCAGAATTCTGCAAATCTGGCATCACTTATAGACAAAAACGTGTTACTTGGGAATTGCCTAAAATATTATACAGTTTTAAAAAAAAAACATTTTAGGCTGGATTCACACATGCAGTTTTTTTAATGCAGTTTATTAAGCCAAAATCAGAAGTGGATCCAAGAGGAAGGAAATATATCAGTCCTCCCTTTAAACTTCCCCTTCCTTTTGGATCGACGCCTGGCTTTGGACCCAAAAACTGCAAGTGTGATTCCACCCTTATGCCTTATGCACACGACCATGCACTTGTGGCCGCAATTGCGGATAGTATAAAACACATGTTAACCTATGAGCCAATGCACACGACTGGGTGTGGTATTTACGGTCCATGTACTGCCCGGAGCCCGGACCGCAAAAAAATAGGATACGTCATTATACGGTCCGGATTTGCAGTCTGGGCTTATCGAAATCAATGTGTGCACAGTCCGTGAATTGTGGACGGCCTGCGGATGGCACTCCGCGGTCCGTCGGTGCCGTATTAACGGACCGTGAACACAGCTACAGCCGTGTGCATGAGGCCTTAATCTGGTTTGTCCAACATTGATAAATTGGGGGTGGTATTTGGTGAGTGTCTTGAATGGATGTAGCAGAGCTGAGGGTAGGATGTGTTTAGGACAAGTGCCGGGCTCTGGAATATAGCACGTAAGATGTTATGATCACAGGAACCCCGAGGCTCCTGCTCTCCAGTTGTTGTAGAACTACAAGTCCCAGTCTTCAAGACCATTTTATGATGTCTGGTTCCCTTAAAGGAGTTGTGCAGGATCAGGAAAACATGGCTGCTTTCTTCCAAAAACAGCACCACACCTGTTCACAGGTTGTGTCTGGTATTGCAGCTCATCTATATTAAAGTAAATAGTGCTGAGCTGCAATACCACACACAACCAGTGGACAGGTGTGGCGCTGTTTTGGAAGAAAACAGCCATGTTCTTCTAATCCTGGACACTCCCTTTAAGGCAAAATTGGGCTATCTGCATACAAGACTATAAAAATGTACAGTCTTTGGATATGGATATGTTGCCTACGCCTGGCTGATAGCACTGACATCATTATGTAAGCTACTGCCTCTCGTTGGTCATGTGACATCTTGTGGTGGTCTGGGAGCCATAGTCATGTGACGCTGTAGATTTAGGAAATCGGGGCACAGATGGCCACTTTGTAGCCGTTCTTTGAACTGGCAGCTGCCGGGGTAAAAATAAAATCAATCCGATATTACACGTCAGAATACTTCCTCTTTTCGCTCTGACATTCACTGGTCTGTTGGTCACCTCCTCAACCAACCAACTACAATTCCGAAAAAAAATGTCCCGTTAGTTCGGAGTCTTATTTACATGACAAGGGACAGGACAATCTGCAGTACACAATACAATGTGTGATATATCTGCAGCAATGACGGGGTAAATCACACACATCCAGAATTGACTTCTGTAACATGAATATGGAGGCACAGAAAAATGTGACCACATATGTGGACCTTATGGAACATAATATTCCACTTCTGCTGGTCAGTGTGTTCTTGTTTGGAAGTGGGCGGAGATAGAACACTTTGTGGCCAATCAGTTTGTGAGAATGATGACAGCAGCAGAAGAAGAGAGTTCTGTTCTTATGGGAGGCAGTGACCCGTCCTATCATGTGACAAGGCTACATGATATAGGGGCAGTGTCATAATGTGAGGAAGGAAATGGAGAATTGGGAGTGGTCACAGACTTGAAGCGTTATTCCATATCCTAAGGTCATGGCATATCACTAGCATATGCCATCACTTTCTGATTGGTGGGGGCTTGAGCTTTGGGATCCCAATGATCCTAAGAATAAAGGAGCTGCAGCACGGCACCCCTTCAACATTTTCCCTGAACAGCAGAGTGCTGCTGTGCGGGTAAATACAGTTATGGGGACAACCAGTCCTGCAGCCCCTTTATTCTCAGGATCGGTGGCGGACCCCAACCAATCAGAAAATGATGGCATATCCTAGCAAAATGCCATCACTTTATAAGATCGGAATACCCCTTTAATGCTTATTTTCCCTCCCCCATCTCCTTTACGTAAACCTTGGACTAATTCTTAACCCTTGTTTTCTAATGTTGTACGCCCCGTGGAGAGGGGAACCTACAAAGGTCCTTACTATCCATTAAGAAAAGGGATGTAGCCAATCAGGAATGGGCCCTCTCTCTCTGGGGGTCCCATAGCAGCCACATGGGCTGTCTCTATGGTACGTAGTGTATGCCCTTACGGAATTGTACAGTAACCTGATGTATTAAAAAAGCGTGCTCATCCAGAATGCAGTGCAACAGGGTACATTGCGTTATAAAAACTCAGCTGTTAGGGGTGTGTCTGTCAACAAGCTGTCGACTGATTCCATTGGGAGTAGTGAGGGCAGCTCTGGACTATAATGAATGGTGTAACTCAGGATCAGTACAGGATAAGTAATGTATGTACACCGTGACTCCACCAGCAGAATAGTGAGTGCAGCTCTGGAGTATAATACAGGATGTAACTCAGGATCAGTACAGGATAAGTAATGAAATGTATGTACACAGTGACTCCACCAGCAGAATAGTGAGTGCAGCTCTGGAGTATAATACAGGCTGTAACTCAGGATCAGTACAAGATAAGTAATGAAATGTATGTACACAGTGACTCCACCAGCAGAATAGTGAGTGCAGCTCTGGAGTATAATACAGGCTGTAACTCAGAATAAGTACAAGATAAGTAATGAAATGTATGTACACAGTGACTCCACCAGCAGAATAGTGAGTGCAGCTCTGGAGTAAAATACAGGATGTAACTCAGGATCAGTACAGGATAAGTAATGTAATGTATGTACACAGTGACTCCACCAGCAGAATAGGGAGTGCAGCTCTGGAGTATAAGACAAGATGTAACTCAGGATCAGTACAGGATAAGTAATGTAATGTATGTACACAGTAACTCCACCAGCAGAATAGTGAGTGCAGCTCTGGAGTATAATACAGGATGTAACTCAGGATCAGTACAGGATAAGTAATGTATGTACACAGTGACTCCACTAGCAGAATAGTGAGTGCAGCTCTGGAGTATAATACAGGCTGTAACTCAGAATCAGTACAAGATAAGTAATGTAATGTATGTACACAGTGACTCCACCAGCAGAATAGTGAGTGCAGCTCTGGAGTATAATACAGGATGTAACTCGGGATCAGTACAGGATAAGTAATGTAATGTATGTACACAGTGACTCCTCCAGCAGAATAGTGAGTGCAGCTCTGGAGTATAATACAGGATGTAATTCAGGATCAGTACAGGAGAAGTAATGTAATGTATGTACACAGTGACTCCACCAGCAGAATAGTGAGTGCAGCCCTGGAGTATAATACAGGATGTAACTCAGGATCAGTACAGGATAAGTAATGTATGTACACAGTGACTCCACTAGCAGAATAGTGAGTGCAGCTCTGGAGTATAATACAGGCTGTAACTCAGAATCAGTACAAGATAAGTAATGTAATGTATGTACACAGTGACTCCACCAGCAGAATAGTGAGTGCAGCTCTGGAGTATAATACAGGATGTAACTCGGGATCAGTACAGGATAAGTAATGTAATGTATGTACACAGTGACTCCTCCAGCAGAATAGTGAGTGCAGCTCTGGAGTATAATACAGGATGTAATTCAGGATCAGTACAGGAGAAGTAATGTAATGTATGTACACAGTGACTCCACCAGCAGAATAGTGAGTGCAGCTCTGGAGTATAATACAGGATGTAACTCAGAATCAGTACAAGATAAGTAATGTAATGTATTTACAAAGTGATTACCATTTGATGTAGATTGATTCTATATGTAAACTGTACAACAGTGCCATTAACCCTTTAATTTAACTTCTGTTAAGTGGAGCCATAATGTCAATACTAAATATTCGTTAAGTATCACTGGTTTTACGATGAAAACAAATGCATTAACCAGCAGCTGGGAGCCCAAGAGCATGAACTAAACAAGCCATAAATACTACACGGTAGCTAAACACATGCAGGATCTTCTGTATTCATTATGTGAAAATGAACAGAGTCCGAAGAAGGGTCTGGGGTTTACCGCAGATTTACACAAGCTTCCACGATAAGACCTAAATATTGACAGTACGCTGCAGGACGGTCACACTGACATCTTCAAGCTTGGACATTTATCATATATGATTAACAATTTTAATATCTGTTTTCACTAACTAAATTTTTAAAGCGTAAGTTTGACCCTCGCAGAGCCAAATGTGTATATTGGAGGACACATGCACCGAAATTTCCCAATATACTTCTATCATTGCGTTCACTACCGTCTACCTCTATGAGCAGGGCTGGATTAAAGGGGTTATGTGGGGACCGAAAATTATTATCAGTGTAGTCTCTGCAGTATGTGATACACTCGCTAATATACATTACGGTCCCCCGCCGTGCTGATTATGAGATTTTAATAGATTTTCATAGCGCAGCTGGGGGACCGGACGTCTAGTTGCACAGCCTTCCTTGATGACGACACCACTCTTTGTCACGTGACTGGACCCGTAGTACTCTATGTAATCGATGTAGTAGTAGTTACTGCTTGTACATGGAGTACAGCGGGGCCGGTCACATGACGAAGAGTCGTATCATCATCAAACAAGACTGTGCAACTAGACTTCCGGTCCCACGGCAGCGCTATGAAAATCTCTTAAAATCTCAGAATCAGCGCGACGGAGGACCGGAATGTATATTAGCGAGTGTACTCATATACTGCAGTGACTACACTGATAAAAATTTTCGGTCCCCACATAATAACCCCCTTTAAGTTTAGTGGGAGCCCCAGTGCAACAAAATTTGGTGGGGTTCCCTTTTCACGTCTGGGACTCAGACCCCCATCTGAGACGCTATCTTAGTCATATATATAGGCGAGGTGGCCGCGCGTGCACGTGGCTCTCCCCATTGAAGTCTATTGGCGTTATGGAGGCAGCTGAGCCACATGGGTGGCTGGTGGAGACCCCGAGTGCCCTCCCTGCAATTTGACACTGCTGATATTACAGCAGGAAAGTCATGGGGAAATTGTATTCCCTGTAGTTTCCTTGTCCGCCTTTCCGGAGACATAGGAAATTTTAGGACAGCCTGTGCCTGCTCCACCATAGGCAGAATACAGGCTGTCATGAATGGTCTTGCAGGACAATAATAGGCACTTTTCACACTAGCGTTATGGCTTCCGTTAATAACAGCCGTTATAGATATACCAGAGCAAATCCTGATGGATTGACTTTAAGGGGTCCCTTATTTTTGAGCGGAAAATACCATAAAAGACGCTCAGAAGTCACACAATATTTTCCATTGACGTCCTCTATAGCCCTGACTGTCTAGTTTTACTCACCCGGACTTATACACAATTCAAGGCACATTGCTGCAGATCCAAATCCGGTCGTTCACACCTGAGTCCACTGTCTGCAGCCTTCACTGTGTAACCAAAATCCTAATAAAATACTTCTCTCCTTACAGAGATCCTCAAATCACTCACTTTAATCTCAGCAGACAGCCTTACACTACCCACTAAATGTCCCTCGGACGATGCCTTCCCTAGAGACACATGAGATCCAGGGGGCACTAGGGCACCAGCTGCTGTGGCTATAAAAAGAAATTCAAAAAAGTTTCTTATAAACGCTGAAATAAGGTGGATGTGGATCAGATCATAGGTCGGCTGCACGTACCGAGCTAAGAAAGTTTGCCTAATACAGGGCTCTGTGCTCAGTATATTCATATATATAATAACTGTGTAGCATATAAACACTAGCATCATACATTGTCTGGCTGGGGGGGGGGGACTACACACTTGCATCATGTTGAAAAAGTTCCAAAAAATTTAATGGGGTTCTCCGCTTTGGACAATCCCTTTTTGTTAGAAGGATCCCCTGACAATAAGTTGAAGACAAAGTGTCTCCCTGCTGGGAACCCCAGCGATCAGCTGTGATCTGTGGGGAAACCTGGCAGTAAGTGTTCGATTTCCCTGCAGCACCACCACAGGGGAAATTAAGCATTACACATTGTCCATTCCTAGCAATGGCTTGTCTTTGTAATACAGGACAGGACAGGTCCTCCAGAACGAGAGACGCTCTTTATAATCGCTCTCCACTCTGCCAAAGAGATGAGGACCCTGAACAGAGGACCCCCCTCTATTAACTCACCATTCCCTGAGGTGTACGGAAAAGGGTTGTATAAACTGGATGACCCCTTTATGCTGCTGGTTCCTTAGAATAAAAAAAATTAAATGAAATGCATAGTTGACAACTTGTGCCGTAAGACATTATGTCAGCACACAAAAATGTCAGTAGTATTTGCCCAGGTTCCGCCACCAGGGGGCCGACTTGTATGCAGCCCCATACTGCTGTATACAGATCGGCCCCCTAGTGGTAGCAAAAGGGAGTTAACATTTTTAGTCGAACCTGCGAAACTTCACAATGTGCAGCACAGATTATCTTCTTGCTCTACGTCTGGTTTTAGATGGCCGTAATACAGCGCATTTTAGCATCCGTATAATACCCACAACCTCATCCCCGTGCGATGCTACTGTACTAAACTTAGATCACTGCCAGACTTACAATTTCACAAAGCACTGGTGTGCACACAGCGGTTTCCTATACTCCGGAGGAGAAACACCATGAGATTAAGAGGTCTTAATAAAGAAAGGATATTTTTTTTCCCATTTTGTCGTAGAGGACAAGCACAGGCCAGAAACGCGTGGGGCTGGGTCCAGAGGTTATTCAGTAGTCACAGGCCCCCATGGAGCACTTGAACGTCATCTGTGTTTATATGAGGTAAAGTGCAGCTATTTTAGGTCAGAGTAAATAAGTCATGCACCGTATACCCCGAGCTTTGTACAAGTGCTTTCAGCGTGTTAATAATACATGCAGCCGTCCATTATAGGGTCTCCGCGTGCACGGGTTCGGATGGAGAGGCAGTCACGCAGAGAACCTTGTCTTGCCGATATCTACCTAATGTTCTAAAGACAGGGCACAGGCCGAATGTGGGAACGCCCTGGAAAGGGGCAAAGGGCTCTGTGATCATGCTGCAGGATGCATCATTTATAAGGCATTATTCTGGATATAGAATGGCCGCTGGCGTCTTTCCGACAAGTAAATGTTCTGCAGCTAGATCAGTTTTAGTAATGATCAAGGTTGGAAAACTCAGGGAACCAATATGGGATTCACTATTGTTTTACACTAGGACAGCCGTCTCTTTTAATTATAGTCGCTATATAGCATGGACAGATGTAGCAGAGCTGACTTTTCACTACACACTTGATAACCAATTGGCCATACGCAATAAAATTACAATAGTACCGCATGCGAGGCACAAT